>NC_141873.1:476026572-476178087 GCF_056163025.1 Triticum urartu | reverse complement strand
ATCAACATACAACTAACCCTAGAGTGTGATCCACGCGCGCAATCATATGATGGGCACCCAAGGATAGCAACATAACCACAAGCAAGTTAAATCAATCATAGCAATTCATCAACCACCGATAGGACAACGAAAATCTACTCAGACATCATAGGATGGCAACACATCATTGGATAATAATATGAAGCATAAAGCACCATGTTCAAGTAGAGGGTACAGCCGGTTGCAGGAGAGTGGACCACTGTAGATAGTGGGGGGAAGGTGATGGAGATGTTGGTGAAGATGGCGGAGGTGTTGGTGTAGATCGCGGTGATGATGATGGCCCCCGGTGGCACTCCGGTGCCACCGGAAGCGAGGGGGAGAGAGACCCCCTCCTTCTTCTTCTTCTTATTTCTTGACCTCCTCCCTAGATGGGAGAAGGGTTTCCCCTCTGGTCCATGGCCTCCATGGCATGGGAGGGGTGAGAGCCCCTCCGAGATTGGATCTGTCTCTCTGTCTCTCTCTGTTTCTGCGTTATCAGATTCTTCCCTTTCACCGTTTCTTATATTCCCGGAGATTCGTAACTCCGATTGGGCTGAAATTTTGACACGATCTCTATCCGGAAATTAGCTTTATTGCGGCGAAAGAAGGGCTCCAACCGCCTTACGGGGTGGCCATGAGGGTCAAGGGCGAGCCTGACACCCTGGGGCGCGCCCCCCTACCTCGTGCCCCCCTCGGGCACCGTCTCGCGATGATTCCACTTCCTAAAATTCATAAATATTCCAAAATAAATTTCCGTCAGTTTTTATTCCGTTTGGACTCCGTTTGGTATGGGTTTTCTGCGAAACAAAAAACATGCAACAAACAGGAACTGGCACTGGATCAATATGTTAGTCCCAAAAATAGTATAAAAAGTTGCCAAAAGTATATGAAAGTTGTAGAATATTGGCATGGAACAATCAAAAATTATAGATACGACGGAGACGTATCAGCATCCCCAAGCTTAATTCCTGCTCGTCCTCGAGTAGGTAAATGATAAAAAAAGATAATTTTTGATGTGCAATGCTACCTAGCATAATCTTGATCATATGTCTAATCATGGCATGAATATTAAGACACGAGTGATTCAAAGCAATAATCTATCCTTTGACATGAAGACAATAATACTTCAAGCATACTAATAAAGCAATCATGTATTTTCAAAATAACAAGGCCAAAGAAAGTTATCCCTACAAAATCATATAGTCTGGCTATGCTCCATCTTCACCACACAAAATATTCAAATCATGCACAACCCCGATGACAAGCCAAGCAATTGTTTCATACTTTTGACGTTCTCAAACCTTTTCAACTTTCACGCAATACATGAGCGTGAGCCATGGACATAGCACTATAGGTGGAATAGAATATGATGATGGAGAAGACAAAAAGGAGAAGATAGTCTCACATCAACTCGGCGTATCAACGGGCTATGGAGATGCCCATCAATAGATATCAATGTGAGTGAGTAGGGATTGCCATGCAACGGATGCACTGGAGCTATAAGTGTATGAAAGCTCCAACTGAAACTAAGTGGGTGTGCATCCAACTTGCTTGCTCATGAAGACCTCGGGCATTTGAGGAAGCCCATCATCGGAATATACAAGCCAAGTTCTATAATGAAAATTCCCACTAGTATATGAAAGTGTTAACTCAGGAGACTCTCTATATGAAGAACATGGTGCTACTTTGAAGCACAATATATGAGACTCGCTATATCATGGTGCTACTTTGAAGCACAAGTGTGGAAAAAAGATAGTAGCATTGCCCCTTTTTATTTATTTTCTTTTTTTGGGGCCTTCTTTTTTTTCTTTGGCCTTTCTCTCTTTTTTGGGCAATGCTCTAATAATGATGATCATCACACTTTTATTTACTTACAACTCAATATTACAACTCGATACTAGAACAAAGATATGCCTCTATATGAATGCCTCTGGCGGTGTACCGGGATGTGCAATGATCTAGCGTAGCAATGACATCAAAAAACGAACAAGCCATGAAAACATCATGCTAGCTATCTTATGATCATGCAAAGCAATGTGACAATGAATGCTCAAGTCATGTATATGATGATGATGGAAGTTTCATGGCAATATATCTCGGAATGGTTATGGAAATGCCATGATAGGTAGGTATGGTGGCTGTTTTGAGGAAGGTATATGGTGGATTTATTGTACCGACGAAAGTTGCGCAGTACTAGAGAGGCTAGCAATGGTGGAAGGGTGAGAGTGCGTATAATCCATGGACTCAACATTAGTCATAAAGAAATCACATACTTGTTGCAAAAATCTATTAGTCATCGAAACAAAGTACTACGCACATGCTCCTAGGGGGATAGATTGGTAGGAAAAGACCATCGCTCATCCCCGACCGCCACTCATAAGGAAGACAATCAATAAATAAATCATGCTCCGACTTCATTACATAACGGTTCACCATACGGGCATGCTACGGGAATCACAAACCTCAACACAAGTATTTCTACAATTCACAACCACCCACTAGCATGACTCTAATATCACCATCTTTATATCAAAAAAATATTGCAAGGAATCAAACATATCATATTCAGTGATCTACAAGTTTTATGTAGGATTTTATGACTAACCATGTGAATGACCAGTTCATGTCATCTCTCTAAATAGATATAAGTGAAGCAAGAGAGTTTAATTCTTTCTACAAAAGATATGCCCACGCTCTAACAAATATAAGTGAAGCAAAAGAGCATTCTACAAATGGCGGTTGTCTATGTGAAGAGAAACAGGCAATCCAAACTTCAAATGATATAAGTGAAGCACATGAAGCATTCTATAAAGCCATACTCAAAAGATATAAGTGAAGTGCAAAGAGCATTCTATAAATCAACCAAGGACTATATCATACCAGCATGGTGCATAAAAAGAAAAATAAAAACCTAAATGCAAAAGACGCTCCAAGACTTGCACATATCGCATGAACGAAACGAATCCGAAAACATACCGATATTTGTTGAAGAAAGAGGGGATGCCTCCCCAGCATCCCCAAGCTTAGACGCTTGAGTCTCCTTGAATATTTACTTGGGGTGCCTCGGGCATCCCCAAGCTTGAGCTCTTGCCTCTCTTCCTTCTTCTCACATCAAGACCTTCTCGATCATCGAACACTTCATCCACACAAAACTTCAACAGAAAACTCAGTAAGATCCGTTAGTATAGTAAAGCAAATAACTACTCTAAGTACTATTGCAAACCAATTCATATTTTGTTTTTACATTGTGTCTACTGTAATATAAATTTTTCATTGCTTAATACACTGATATAAATCGATAGGTTCATCAAAACAATCAAACTATGCATCAAAAACAGAATCTGTCTAAAACAGAACAGTCTGTAGCAATCTGAACATTCACCATACTTCTGTTACTTTAAAAATAATACCAAAATTAGGAAAAATAAAAAATTTGTATAGGAATACAGTGCAAAAATAATCAGAACCATTTGACGTTCCAGCTAAAAATGTAAAATCGCGCACTACGGCCAAAGTTTCTGTCCTGCACCGTACAAACCATCAAGCAAATGTAAACATCCTAAAGGAAAACCTTGGCACATTATTTTTATAATACAATGGAATTTTACAAGGGGATAATTATTTTTATTGAAAAGTTTCTGTAATCAAGATTCACAAAGTTGTCGTGAGCATGAACGAAGTTCAAGGAGCTCTCCCACTTCAACAGTGCTTGTCTTTCTCACTTTCACTTTCCTTTTTGAAAAGTTTTGGGTTCCCCTCTTTATTTTTGTTGTTTTTAAACTATATGAAGGCACTCAACAAAAATAAATGACTCTCTAAAACTTCTGGGTTGTCTCTCTGGCAGCGCTTTCTTTAAAGCCATTAAGCTAGGCATGTAGTGCTCAAGTAGTGAATCCACCCGGATCCCAAGGTATATCAAAGCCAATTTTAATTAACAATGATTTGCAATTTAGTAGTGAGCACAAATCAACATATATCAAGCAATGACGAAGTCTAACTCTCTTTCTATGCATCGGTAATGTCATAAATGAACAATTCATGCACACCTAGTAAAGGCCAATGCATAGTATAAACAGTTTCTTGCAATTTTATCGTATTGGAAACATAGAGAGGTGGAGATATAGTTCCTCTCTCATAATAATTGCAAGTAGGAGCAGCAAGCACATGCATATTATATCTATCAAAATCATCATGTGCAATCAATATAATCCTTAATAAGTGCAAACTTCTCCGATATAGTGTAGTTGGGAGAATTCAAAAAGATAATAGGACTATCATGCGTGGGTGCAATAGCAACAATTTCATGTTTAACACAAGGAACTATAGCAAGTTCATCTCCATTAGCATAATTCATATTGGCATCTTGGCCACAAGCATAGCAAGCATCACCAAAAAGGGATATTTCAAAAGAATCAACAGGATCATAACAATCATCATAGCAATCATCCTCCGGTAAGCACGAAGGGAAATTAAACAATGTATGAGTTGGAGGGTTACTCTCATTAGAAGGTGGGCACAGGTAGCTAATCTGCTCTTCCTCCGTTTGTTCTTCGCTCTCCTCATCATCTTTTTCATCCAATGAGCTCACAGTTTCATCAATTTCTTCTTCCATAGACTCCTGCAAAATATTAATCTCTTCTTGGACAGCGGAGTTGTACTCAATATATGGTTCAACATAGGCATTAGAAGCATAATTATCATAGCAATATTTAAATATGGCAAAATTTTCAGATTTGTAAAGAGTAGCATCATACTTTTCAATCAAAGAAGCAATTTCGTAAGCACCCTTAAAAGCAACAAATTCTTCAATTTGTTGAACATCATAGTAACTATAAACACCCTTAGCATAAGAGGACACGATTCCATTATCACTAAACAAACATTGGTAGGGAAGGTGTTTCTTAGGGTCTTCAGAACAACAAGTATAATCATATATTTCACATAAATTCCAAGCATAGCATTGAAAACGATGAATTTGATCCAGTAAAGTTTTCCCTTTTTCAGATATTCGGTGTCGCACAAAACAAGCATGCTCATCTAAAGATTTGCCCTCAACTAAGCTAGTTGGGGTTTCAGCACGAGCACATAGGGATCAAAGATGATCCAAGTAATAAGCTTTAGCAGTGTGATAGATTTTGAGTGGTTCTTCAACCATTGGTTCAGTAGGTACAACTAATTTTTTTGGTATTTTGCGTTTCCTACCCATAGCTAAAGATAGAAAACAACTAAGGTTGTGTTTGATAGCAAAGTATTATATAAACCAAAGTATCAAAAACTACAGTAATATTGCATGTAGGTGTGAGATACCATAGTTTTATCAAAACAGAGTATTTTGCAGTATTCACAATACATAGAACCTGTTTGGTTGTTGCCGCATAACGCTGTAAATTTTGTTGTTTAGCCGTTGTGTTTAAGCACTCAGTAGCTCTGTTTTTAAAAAAGAGGTTTGGGGTTCTTTTTTTTATGCAGAGAAAAAACTGCAGTTTGCCCAATACTACAATATTGAAAGCACAGTTGTTAGGGGCAACCAAACAGCTCATTGTAAATAAAACTATGGTAATTTCAAAAACTGTAGTATTCTCAAAATACTTAGAAAATACTTTGCTATCAAACAGGGCCTAAGAACAGAAAATAAAAATTACTTAGTGATAAAGCAAACAAGCACACACGAGAATATTCACCCCACGCTATTGCTCCCCGGCAACGGCGCCGGAAAAAGGTCTTGATAACCCACAAGTATAGGGGATCGCCACAGTTTTCGATAAGTAACAGTGTCGAACCCAACGAGGAGCTAAAGGTAGAACAAATATTCCCTCAAGTTCTATCGACCACCGATACAACTCTACCCACGCTTCATGTTCGCTTTACCTAGAACAAGTATGAAACTAGAAGTACTTTGTAGGTGTTTTCGGAAAGGCTTGCAAGAAAGTAAAGAGCACGAAAATAAAACTAGGGTCTGTTAAGGTAAAGAAACAACTAAAGTAAATATAGCAAGTGTGGAAAAGTGGTGGTAGGAGTTGCGAAATTGCCCCTAAGCAATTGACTACTTTACTAGACCGATAGCAAGTATCATGTGGGAGAGGCCACTGCTAGCATGTCATCCCTGACTTGGAATTCTATGCACTTATGATTGGAACTATTAGCAAGCATCCGCAACTACTAATGTTCATTAAGGTAAAACTCAACCATCGCATTAAGATATATTGGTCCCCCTTCAATCCCGTATGCATCAATTTCTATGCTAGGTTGAAGCTTCTGTCACTCTTGCCCTCCAATACATAGTCCTATCAACATACAACTAACCCTAGGGTGTGATCCATGCGCGCAATCATATGATGGGCACCCAAGGACAGCAACATAACCACAAGAAACTTAAATCAATCATAGCAATTCATCAACCACCGATAGGACAACGAAAATCTACTCAGACATCATAGGATGGCAACACATCATTGGATAATAATATGAAGCATAAATCACCATGTTCAAGTAGAGGGTACAGTGGGTTGCGGGAGAGTGGACCGCTGTAGATAGAGGGGGGAAGGTGATGGAGATGTTGGTGAAGATGGCGGAGGTGTTGGTGTAGATCGTGGTGATGATGATGGCCCCCGGTGGCACTCGGGTGCCACCGGAAGCGAGGGGGAGAGAGCCCCCCTCCTTCTTCTTCTTCCTTGACCTCCTACCTAGATGGGAGAAGGGTTTCCCCTCTGGTCCATGGCCTCCATGGCATGGGAGGGGCGAGAGCCCCTCCGAGATCGGATCTATCTCTCTGTCTCTCTCTGTTTTTGCGTTCTCAGATTCTTCCCTTTCACCGTTTCTTATATTCCCGGAGATCCGTAACTCCGATTGGGCTGAAATTTTGACATGATCTCTATCCGGAAATTAGCTTTCTTGCGGCGAAAGAAGGGCTCCAACCGCCTTACGGAGTGGCCACGAGGGTCAGGGGCGCGCCCCCTACCTCGTGCCCCCCCGGCACCGTCTCGCGATGATTCCACTTCCCAAAATTCATAAATATTCCAAAATAAATCTCCGTCAGTTTTTATTCCGTTTGGACTCCGTTTGGTATGGGTTTTCTGCGAAAAAAAACATGCAACAAACAGGAACTGGCACTGGGCACTGGATCAATATGTTAGTCCCAAAAATAGTATAAAAAGTTGCCAAAAGTATATGAAAGTTGTAGAATATTGGCATGGAACAATCAAAAATTATAGATACGACGGAGACGTATCAGTGGCCGTTTGGGACTTGCCTAAAATCGAGGAGTCATACCAATAGGCACGATAGGGTTACCCACGCCCGTATTGATGAGAATCCCGTAATAAGGGGGACACAATCTTTGCTTCGACAAGGCATGTCAAGAAAACCGCCTCGCGATATGTGTAGTGCTGGTTGAGAAAAACGGTTCGAATAATGACCGGGCCATGGCATGATGTCATGTTGCTAAACGTGTCAGCAGATTAGATTTGTGGAAATATTATTCTCTCTACGGTGGTATGTGGAACTTGTTTTGCACAGCCGGACACTATCCTTGTGTTCAAAATCTTCTATGGAGTATTCAGAGGAAGAACCCGCCTTGCAATGCCAAAGACAAATCTGCGCCCCGGACTCATCGTCATTGAAGCCTGGTTCAGGGGCTACTGAGGGAGTACTAGATTAGGGGGTCTCTGAACAGCCGGACTATATCCTTTGGCCGGACTGTTGGACTATGAAGATACAAGATTGAAGACTTCGTCGCGTGTCCGGATGGGACTCTCCTTGGCGTGGAAGGCAAGCTTGGCAGTACGGATATGTAGATCTCCTCCCTTGTAACCGACTCTGTGTAACCCTAGCCCCCTCCGGTGTCTATATAAACCGGAGGGTTTAGTCTGTAGGACAACACACAATCATACCATAGGCTAGCTTCTAGGGTTTAGCCTCTATGATCTTGTGGTAGATCAACTCTTGTAATACTCATATCATCAAGATCAATCAAGCAAGACGTAGGGTATTACCTCCATCGAGAGGGCCCGAACCTGGGTAAACATCGTGTCCCCTGCCTCCTGTTACCATCCGCCTTAGACGCACAGTTCGGGACCCCCTACCCGAGATCTGCCGGTTTTGACACCGACAGTAGGACTCCCCTTTCCTAGTCCCACTAGGAGGGGGAAGGAAGGAGTGGAGAGGGGAAAGGCAAGGGAGGCTCCCCCCCCTTCATTGTCCTATTCGGACTCAAGGGGAGGGGCGCGTGGCCCTGCCCTGGCCGGCCCCTCTCTCTCCACTAGGGCCCAACAAGGCCCATTAACCCCCGGGGGGTTCCTGTAACCCCCCCCCCCTCACTCCGGTAAAATCCCGATTTCATCCGGAACTATTCCGATGTCCAAATATAGGCTCCCAATATATCAATATTTATGTCTCGACTATTTCGAGACTCCTCGTCATGTCCGTGATCATATTCGGGACTCCGAACTACCTTCGGTACATCAAAACACATAAACTCATATTACCGATCGTCACTGAACTTTAAGCGTGCGGACCCTACGGGTTCAAGAACTATGTAGACATGACTGAGACTCATCTCCGGTCAATAACCAATAGCGGAACCTGGATGCTCATATTGGTTCCTACATATTCTACCAAGATCTTTATCGGTCAAACCGCATAACAACATACGTTGTTCCCTTTGTCATCGGTATGTTACTTGCCCGAGATTCGATCGTCGGTATCTCAATACCTAGTTCAATCTTGTTACCGGCAAGTCTCTTTACTCGTTCCATAATGGTACATCCCGTAACTAAATCATTAGCTACATTGCTTGCAAGGCTTATTGTGATGTGCATTACCGAGAGGGCCCAGAGATACCTCTCCGACAATCGGAGTGACAAATCCTAATCTCGATCTATGCCAACTCAACAACCACCATCAGAGACACCTGTAGAGCACCTTTATAATCACCCAGTTACGTTGTGACGTTTGGTAGCACACAAAGTGTTCCTCCGGTACTTGGGAGTTGCATAATCTCATAGTCATAGGAACATGTGTAAGTCATGAAGAAAGCAATAGCAACAAACTAAACGATCATCGTGCTAAGCTAACGGAATGGGTCAAGTCAATCACATCATTCTCTAATGATGTGATCCCGTTAATCAAATGACAACTCATGTCTATGGCTAGAAAACTTAACCATCTTTGATTCAACGAGCTAGTCAAGTAGAGGCATACTAGTGACACTCTGTTTGTCTATGTATTCACACATGTACTAAGTTTCCAGTTAATACAATTCCAGCATGAATAATAAATGTTTATCATGATATAAGGAAATAAATAATAACTTTATTATTGCCTCTAGGGCATATTTCCTTCATGTTGAGACCTGACGCACCCAATGGGTTGCCGACTCACCTTCTTCTTGGATCCTTACATGTATCCTTGAAGTTCTGGATGAACCGGGCCTTTAACTCAACCCATGACCCGATGGAATTGGCAGGAAGCCCCTTCAACCAAGTGCGGGTCGTTCCCTCCAACATCATGGGGAAATATTTAGCACATGCAGCCTCGCTAACATCTAGCAATTCCATGGCCATCTCATAACTCTCAATCCATGCCTCAGGACTTAAATCGCCATATAGTTAGGCACCTTGCGAGGACCTTTGAAATCCTTGGGCAGGCGCTCATTACGTAGATCCGGTAGTAAGCATGGCACGCCCAAATTTCTAAAGGTTACACTTGGCTCCACAAAAGTGGTTGGACGAACCGGAGTAGGTTGACGGGCCGCATACTGTGCTGCTAACTCAGCCTCTCGACGGGCTCTTCCTTGATCCACCACATTCTGAGCATCAGCGCCACCGCCTGCCGGGTTATGTCCGCAGGGCGGGTTATGGTTCCGTCCACTGCTTGACACAGCCGGTTCATCAATATGTCTGCTGTAACTCCGACTCGGGCAACGGGTGGAATGAAATCACGACTGTAAGAATAAGCCTGCTGCTGGGTCAGCGCTGTCTGAAGAAGCTCTCTAGCCCTCCGTGTCTCAACCGCCGTCAGTGACTCACCATCAACCGGGAGAGCCGCCAATCGTGACGCCGCACCGATCATGTTATCCAAAGGGTTAGAATAATGACCTGGTGGCGTCGGCTAATACGTCTCCGTCGTATCTACTTTTCCAGTCACTTTTGCCCTTGTTTTGGACTCTAACTTGCATGATTTGAATGGAACTAACCCGGACTGACGCTGTTTTCAGCAGAATTGCCATGGTGTTATTTTTGTGCAGAAATAAAAGTTCTCGGAATGACCTGAAAATCAACGGAGAATTATTTTGGAATATATAATAATTACTGGAAGGAAGATCCATGTCAGGGGGGCCTCCACCTGTCCAAGAGGGTGGGGGGCGCGCCCCCTGCCTCGTGGCCCCCCTGACGCTCCACCGACCTCAACCTGGACTCCATATATTCACTTTCGGGGAGAAAAAAGCCAAGGAGAAGGATTCATCGCCTTTTATCATACGGAGCCGCCGCCAAGACCTAAACTCTCTCGGGAGGGCTGATCTGGAGTCCGTTCGGGGCTCCGAAGAGGGGAATCCGTCGCCATCGTCATCATCAACCATCCTCCATCACCAATTTCATGATACTCACTGCCGTGTGTGAGTAATTCCATCGTAGGCTTGCTGGACGGTGATGGGTTGGATGAGATTTATCATGTAATCGAGTTAGTTTTGTTAGGGTTTGATCCCTAGTATCCACTATGTTCTGAGATTGATGTTGCTATGACTTTGCTATGCTTAATACTTGTCACTAGGGCCCGAGTGCCATGATTTCAGATCTGAACCTATTATGTTTTCATCAATATATGAGAGTTATTGATCCTATCTTGCAAGTCTATAGTCACCTATTATGTGTTATGACCCGTTAACCCCGAAGTGACAATAATCGGGACACTTACCGATGATGACCGTAGTTTGAGGAGTTCATGTATTCACTATGTGTTAATGCTTTGTTCTGGTACTCTATTAAAAGGAGGCCTTAATATCCCTTAGTTTCCAATAGGACCCCGCTGCCACGGGAGGGTAGGACAAAAGATCTCATGCAAGTTTTTTTTCGATAAGCACGTATGACTATATTCGGAATACATGCCTACATTACATTGATGAATTGGAGCTAGTTCTGTGTCACCCTAGGTTATGACTGTTACATGATGAACCGCATCCGGCATAATTCTCCATCACCGATCCATTGCCTATGAGCTTTCCATATATTGTTCTTCGCTTATTTACTTTTCCGTTGCTATTGTTATCATCACTATAAAACACCAAAAATATTACTTTTGCTACTGTTACTTCTGCTATCGTTATCACTACTATAATATTACTTTGCTACTAAATACCTTGCTGCAGATATTAAGTTTCCAGGTGTGGTTGAATTGACAACTCGGCTGCTAATACTTGAGAATATTCTTTGGCTCCCCTTGTGTCGAATCAATAAATTTGGGTTGAATACTCCACCCTCGAAAACTGTTGCGACCCCCTATACTTGTGGGTTATCAAGACTATTTTCTGGCGCCGTTGCCGGGGAGCATAGCTCTATTCTTTGAGTCACTTGGAATTTATATCTGCTTATCATTATGAAGAACTTGAAAGATCCAAGAACCAGGATTTATCCCTCAACTACGAGGGGAGGTAAGGAACTGCCATCTAGCTCTGCACTTGATTCACCTTCTATTTTGAGTAAGCTTGCGACACCTAAACCTGCTTCTGCTATTAATTATGATATGTCACATGTTATTGATGATGCCACTTCTGTTATGCATGATACTTATGATGAAACTACTTCTATGCTTGATACTACTGTGCCACTCGGTGAATTTCTTGATGAACAACTTGCTAGGGCTAGAGAGAATGAAATTATTGAAACTGATAATATTGATGAAAGTGATGATGAAGATTCTCCCCCTGAATATGAATTGCCTGTTGTTCCTGGTGTTGGGGAACGTTGCAGAAAACAAAAAAATTCCTACGGTTTCACCAAGATCCATCTATGAGTTCATCTAGCAATGAGTGATTGGATTGCATCTACATACCTTTGTAGATCACGCGCAGAAGCGTTCAAAGAACGGGGATGAGGAAGTCGTACTCGACGTGATCCAAATCACCAGAGATCCTAGCGCCGAACGGACGGCACCTCCGCGTTCAACACACGTATGGTCAGCGTAACGTCTCCTTCTTCTTGATCCAGCAAGAGGGAAGAAGAGGTTGAGGAAGATGGCTCCAGCAGCAGCACGACGGCGTGGTGGTGGTGGAGCTGCAGTACTCTGTCAGGGCCTCGCCAAGCTCTATGGAGGAGGAGGGGGTGTTGGAGAGGGAGAGGGAGAGGGAGGCACCAAAGGCGTGGGGTGAGAGGCCCTCCCTCCCCCCACTATATATAGGGGGCCTAAGGGGGGGCGCCGGCCCTAGGAGATGCAATCTCCTGGGGGGGCGGCGGCCAAGGGGTGGGGGGCTTGCCCCCCAAGCAAGGGGGCGCCCCCCTTAGGGTTTCCCCCACCCTAGGCGCATGGGCCCTAGGGGAAGTGGCGCCCCAGCCCACATTGGGCTGGATCCCTTCCCACTTCAGCCCATGGGGCCCTCCGGGATAGGTGGCCCCACCCGGTGGACCCCCGGGACCCTTCCGGTGGTCCCGGTACAATACCGGTGACCCCGAAACTTGTCCCGATGGCCGAAATAGCACTTTCTATATGTAATTCTTTACCTCCGGACCATTCCGGAACTCCTCGTGACGTCCGGGATCTCATCCGGGACTCCGAACAACATTTGGGTTACTGCATATACATATCCCTACAACCCTAGCGTCACCGAACCTTAAGTGTGTAGACCCTACGGGTTCGGGAGACATGTAGACATGACCGAGATTGCTCTCCGGTCAATAACCAACAGCGGGATCTGGATACCCATGTTGGCTCCCACATGCTCCTCGATGATCTCATCAGTTGAACCACGATGTCGAGGATTCAAGCAACCCCGTATACAATTCCCTTCGTCAATCGGTATGTTACTTGCCCGAGATTCGATCGTCGGTATCCCAATACCTCGTTCAATCTCGTTACCGGTATGTCACTTTACTCGTACCGTAATGCATGATCCCGTGACCAGACACTTGGTCAGTTTGAGCTCATAATGATGATGCATTACCGAGTGGGCCCAGTGATACCTCTCCGTCATACGGAGTGACAAATCCCAGTCTTGATCCGTGTCAACCCAACAGACACTTTCGGAGATACCCGTAGTATACCTTTATGGTCACCCAGTTACGTTGTGACGTTTGGTATACCCAAAGCACTCCTACGGTATCCGGGAGTTACACGATCTCATGGTCTAAGGAAAGGATACTTGACATTGGAAAACTCTAGCAAACGAACTATACGATCTTGTGCTATGTTTAGGATTGGGTCTTGTCCATCACATCATTCTCCTAATGATGTGATCTCATTATCAATGACATCCAATGTCCATAGTCAGGAAACCATGACTATCTGTTGTTCAACGAGCTAGTCAACTAGAGGCTTACTAGGGACATGTTGGTATCTATTATTCACACATGTATTACGATTTCCGGATAACACAATTACAACATGAATAAAAGACAATTATCATGAACAAGGAAATATAATAATAATCCTTTTATTATTGCCTCTAGGGCATATTTCCAACAGTCCCCCACTTGCACTAGAGTCAATAATCTAGTTACATTGTGATGAATCGAACACCCATGGAATTCTGGTGTTGATCATGTTTTGCTCTAGGGAGAGGTTTAGTCAACGGATCTGCTACATTCAGGTCCGTATGTACTTTACAAATATCTATGTCTCCATCTTGAACATTTTCACGAATGGAGTTGAAGCGACGCTTGATGTGCCTTGTCTTCTTGTGAAACCTGGGCTCCTTGGCAAGTGCAATAGCTCCAGTGTTGTCACAGAAGATCTTGATCGGCCCCGACGCACTGGGTATGACTCCTAGGTCGGTGATGAACTCCTTCACCCAAATTGCTTCATGTGCTGCCTCCGAGGCTGCCATGTACTCCGCTTCACATGTAGATCCCGCCACGACGCTCTGCTTGCAACTGCACCAGCTTACTGCCCAACCATTCAAAATATACACGTATCCGGTTTGTGACTTAGAGTCATCCAGATCTGTGTCGAAGCTAGCGTCGACGTAACCCTTTACGACGAGCTCTTCGTCACCTCCATAAACGAGAAACATTTCCTTAGTCCTTTTCAGGTACTTCAGGATATTCTTGACCGCTGTCCAGTGTTCCTTGCCGGGATTACTTTGGTACCTTCCTACCAAACTTACGGCAAGGTTTACATCAGGTCTGGTACACAGCATAGCATACATGATAGACCCTATGGCCGAGGCATAGGGGATGACACTCATCTTTTCTATATCTTCTGCCGTGGTCGGACATTGAGCTGAGCTCAATTTCACACCTTGTAACACAGGTAAGAACCCCTTCTTAGACTGATCCATATTGAACTTCTTCAATATCTTATCAAGGTATGTGCTTTGTGAAAGACCTATGAGGCGTCTCGATCTATCTCTATAGATCTTGATGCCTAATATATAAGCAGCTTCTCCAAGGTCCTTCATTGAAAAACTCTTATTCAAGTAGGCCTTAATGTTGTCCAAGAGTTCTATATCATTTCCCATCAAAAGTATGTCATCTACATATAATATGAGAAATGCTACAGAGCTCCCACTCACTTTCTTGTAAATGCAGGCTTCTCCATAAGTCTGTGTAAACCCAAACGCTTTGATCATCTCATCAAAGCAAATGTTTCAACTCCGAGATGCTTGCACCAGCCCATAGATCGAGCGTTGGAGCTTGCACACCTTGTCAGCATTCTTAGGATCGACAAAACCTTCCGGCTGCATCATATACAATTCTTCCTTAAGGAAACCATTAAGGAATGCCGTTTTGACGTCCATTTGCCATATCTCATAATCATAGAATGCGGCAATTGCTAACATGATTCGGACGGACTTCAGCTTCGCTACCGGTGAGAAAGTCTCATCGTAGTCAACCCCTTGAACTTGTCGATAACCCTTAGCGACAAGCCGAGCTTTATAGATGGTCACATTACCATCCGCGTCTGTCTTCTTCTTAAAGATCCATTTATTTTCTATGGCTCGCCGCTCAATGGGCAAGTCAGTCAAAGTCCATACTTCGTTTTCATACATGGATCCTATCTCGGATTTCATGGATTCCAGCCATTTGTCGGAATCCGGGCCCGCCATCGCTTCTTCATAGTTTGAAGGTTCACCGTTGTCTAACAACATGATTTCCAAGACAGGGTTGCCGTACCACTCTGGTGCGGAACATGTCCTTGTGGACCTACGAATTTCAGTAGGAGCTTGATCAGAAGTATCTTGATCATCATCATTAACTTCCTCTCTAGTTGGTGCAGGCACCTCAGGAACATTTTCTTGAGTTGCGCCCTTTTCCGGTTCAAGAGGTAATACTTCATCAGGTTCTACTTTCCTCCCACTTACTTCTTTCGAGAGAAACTCTTTCTCTAGAAAGGATCCATTCTTGGCAACAAAGATCTTGCCTTCGGATCTGAGGTAGAAGGTATACCCAATCGTTTCTTTAGGGTATCCTATGAAGTCGCATTTTTCCGACTTGGGTTCGAGCTTTTCAGGTTGAAGTTTCTTGACATAAGCATCGCATCCCCAAACTTTTAGAAACGACAGTTTAGGTTTCTTCCCAAACCATAACTCATACGGTGTCGTCTCAACGGATTTCGACGGAGCCCTATTTAAAATGAATGCGGCAGTCTCTAAAGCATAGCCCCAAAAAGATAGCGGTAAATCGGTAAGAGACATCATAGATCACACCATATCTAATAGAGTGCGATTACGATGTTCGGACACACCATTGCGCTGAGGTGTTCCAGGCGGCGTGAGTTGTGAAACTATTCCACATTTTCTTAAGTGTGTGCCAAATTCGTGACTCAAGTATTCTCCTCCACGATCTGATCGTAGGAACTTGATTTTCCTGTCACGTTGATTTTCAACCTCACTCTGAAATTCCTTGAACTTTTCAAAGGTCTCAGACTTGTGTTTCATCAAATAGATATACCCATATCTACTCAAGTCATTAGTGAGGGTGAGAACATAACGATAGCCACCGCGAGCCTCAACACTCATTGGACCGCACACATCAGTATGTATGATTTCCAATAAGTTGGTTGCTCGCTCCATTGTTCCTGAGAACGGAGTCTTGGTCATTTTACCCATGAGGCATGGTTCGCACGTGTCAAATGATTCATAATCAAGAGACTCTAAAAGTCCATCTGCATGGAGCTTCTTCATGCGTTTGACACCTATGTGACCAAGGAGGCAGTGCCACAAGTATGTGGGACTATCATTATCAACCTTACATCTTTTGGTACTCACACTATGAATATGTGTAGCATTACGCTCGAGATTCATTAAGAATAAACCATTCACCATCGGAGCATGACCATAAAACATATCTCTCATATAAATAGAACAACCATTATTCTCGAATTTAAATGAGTAGCCATCTCGTATTAAACGAGATCCTGATACAATGTTCATGCTCAAACTTGTCACTAAATAACAATTATTGAGGTACAAAACTAATCCCATAGGTAAATGTAGAGGTAGCATGCCGACGGCGATCACATCGACCTTGGAACCATTACCGACGTGCATCGTCACCTCGTCCTTTGCCAGTCTCCGCTTATTCCGAAGCTCCTGCTTTGAGTTACAAATGTGAGCAACTGCACCGGTATCAAATACCCAGGAGCTACTACGAATACTGGTAAGGTACACATCAATTACATGTATATCACATATACCTTTCGTTTTGCCGGCCTTCTTTTCCGCTAAGTATTTGGGGCAGTTCCTCTTCCAGTGACCACTTTCCTTGCAATAAAAGCACTCAGTCTCGGGCTTGGGTCCATTCTTTGGCTTCTTCCCGGCAGCTTGCTTGCCGGGCGCGGCAACTCCCTTGCCGTCCTTCTTGAAGTTCTTTTTACCCTTGCCCTTCTTGAACTTAGTGGTTTTATTGACCATCAACACTTGATGTTCCTTCTTGACTTCTACCTCTGCTAATTTCAGCATAGCAAATACTTCAGGAATGGTCTTTTCCATCCCCTGCATATTGAAGTTCATCACAAAGCTCTTGTAGCTCGGTGGAAGCGACTGAAGGATTCTGTCAATGACCGCGTCATCCGGGAGATTAACTCCCAGCTGAGTCAAGCGGTTATGCAACCCAGACATAGTGAGTATGTGCTCACTGACAAAACTGTTTTCCTCCATCTTACAGCTGAAGAACTTGTCGGAGACTTGATATCTCTCGACCCGGGCATGAGCTTGGAAAACCATTTTCAGCTCTTCGAACATCTCATATGCTCCGTGTCTCTCAAAACGTTTTTGGAGCCCCGGCTCTAAGCTGTAAAGCATGCCGCACTGAACGAGGGAGTAGTCATCGGTACGTGCCTGCCAAGCGTTCATAACGTCTTGTTCTGCAGGGAGAACAGGTGCGTCACCCAGCGGTGCTTGTAGGACATAATCTTTCTTGGCAGCTATGAGGATGATCCTCAGGTTCCAGACCCAGTCCGTGTAGTTGCTGACATCGTCTTTCAGCTTGGTTTTCTCTAGGAACGCGTTGAAGTTGAGGACTACGTTGGCCATTTGATCTACAAGACATATTGTAAATATTTTAGACTAAGTTCATGATAATTAAGTTCATATAATCAAATTATTCAATGAACTCCCACTTAGATAGACATCCCTCCTGTCATCTAAGTATAACATGATCCAAGTTAACTAGGCCGTGTCCGATCATCACGTGAGACGGACTAGTCAACATCGGTGAACATCTTCATGTTGATCGTATCTTCTATACGACTCATGCTCGACCTTTTGGTCTTCTGTGTTCCGAGGCCATGTCTGTACATGCTAGGCTCGTCAAGTCAACCTAAGTGTTTGCATGTGTAAATCTGTCTTACACCCATTGTATGTGAACGTTAGAATCTATCACACCCGATCATCACGTGGTGCTTCGAAACAACGAACTGTCGCAACGGTGCACAGTTAGGGGGAACACTTTCTTGAAATTATTATGAGGGATCATCTTATTTACTACCGTAGTTCTAAGTAAACAAGATGCAAAAACATGATAAACATCACATGCAATCAAATAATAAAAGTGACATGATATGGCCAATATCACATAGCTCCTTTGATCTCCATCTTGGGGTTCCATGATCATCTTGTCACCGGCATGACACCATGATCTCCATCATCATGATCTCCATCATCGTGTCTCCATGAAGTTGCTCGCCAACTATTACTTCTACTACTATGTCTAACGTGTTTAGCAATAAAGTAAAGTAATTTACATGGCGTTTCTCAATGACACGCAGGTCATACAAAAAATAAAGACAACTCCTATGGCTCCTGCCGGTTGTCATACTCATCGACATGCAAGTCGTGATTCCTATTACAATAGCATGAACATCTCATACATCACATATATATCATTCATCATTCATCACAACTTTAGCCATATCACATCACAAAACACTTGCTGCAAAAACAAGTTAGACGTCCTCTAATTGTTGTTGCAAGTTTTACGTGGCTGCAATAGGGTTCTAGCAAGAACGTTTTCTTACCTACGTGAAAGCCACAACGTGATTTGTCAACTTCTATTTACCCTTCATAAGGACCCTTTTCATCGAATCTGCTCCAACTAAAGTAGGAGAGACAGACACCCGCCAGCCACCTTATGCAACTAGTGCATGTTAGTCGATGGAACCGGTCTCACGTAAGCGTACGTGTAAGGTTGGTCCGGGCCGCTTCATCCCACAATACCGTTGAAGCAAGATAAGACTAGTAGCGGCAAAAAAGTTGACAACATCTACGCCCACAACAAATTGTGTTCTACTCGGGCAAGAAGAACTACGCATAGACCTAGCTCATGATGCCACTGTTGGGGAACGTTGCAGAAAACAAAAAATTTCCTACGGTTTCACCAAGATCCATCTATGAGTTCATCTAGCAACGAGTGATTGGATTGCATCTACATACCTTTGTAGATCACGCGCGGAAGCGTTCAAAGAACGGGGATGAGGAAGTCGTACTTGACGTGATCCAAATCACCGGAGATCCTAGCGCCGAACGGACGGCACCTCCGCGTTCAACACACGTACGGTCAGCGTAATGTCTCCTTCTTCTTGATCCAGCAAGAGGGAAGAAGCGGTTGAGGAAGATGGCTCCAGCAGCAGCACGATGGCGTGGTGGTGGTGGAGCTGCAGTACTCCGTCAGGGCTTCGCCAAGCTCTATGGAGGAGGAGGGGGTGTTGGAGAGGGAGAGGGAGAGGGAGGCACCAAAGGCGTGGGGTGAGAGGCCCTCCCTCCCCCCCACTATATATAGGGGGCCTAAGGGGGGGAGCCGGCCCTAGGAGATGCAATCTCCTAGGGGGGCGGCGGCCAAGGGGTGGGGGGCTTGCCCCCCAAGCAAGGGGGCGCCCCCCTTAGGGTTTCCCCCACCCTAGTCGCATGAGCCCTAGGGGAAGTGGCGCCCCAGCCCACTTTGGGCTGGATCCTTTCCCACTTCAGCCCATGGGGCCCTCCAGGATAGGTGGCCCCACCCAGTGGACCCCCGGGACCCTTCCGGTGGTCCCGGTACAATACCGGTGACCCCGAAACTTGTCCCGATGGCCGAAATAGCACTTTCTATATATAATTCTTTACCTCCGGACCATTCCGGAACTCCTCGTGACGTCCGGGATCTCATCCGGGACTCCAAACAACATTCGGGTTACTGCATATACATATCCCTACAACCCTAGCGTCACCGAACCTTAAGTGTGTAGACCCTACGGGTTCGGGAGACATGTAGACATGACCGAGATTGCTCTCCGATCAATAACCAACAGCGGGATCTGGATACCCATGTTGGCTCCCACATGCTCCTCGATGATCTCATCGGATGAACCACGATGTCGAGGATTCGAGCAACCCCGTATACAATTCCCTTTGTCAATCGGTATGCTACTTGCCCGAGATTCGATCGTCGGTATCCCAATACCTCATTCAATCTCGTTACCGGCAAGTCACTTTACTCGTACCGTAATGCATGATCCCGTGACCAGACACTTGGTCACTTTGAGCTCATAATGATGATGCATTACCGAGTGGGCCCAGTGATACCTCTCCGTCATACGGAGTGACAAATCCCAGTCTTGATCCGTATCAACCCAACAGACACTTTCGGAGATACCCGTAGTATACCTTTATGGTCACCCAGTTACGTTATGACGTTTGGTACACCCAAAGCACTCCTACGGTATCCGGGAGTTACACGATCTCATGGTCTAAGGAAAGGATACTTGACAATGGAAAACTCTAGCAAACGAACTATACGATCTTGTGCTATGTTTAGGATTGGGTCTTGTCCATCACATCATTCTCCTAATGATGTGATCTCGTTATCAACGACATCCAATGTCCATAGTCAGGAAACCATGACTATCTATTGATCAATGAGCTAGTCAACTAGAGGCTTACTAGGGACATGTTGGTGTCTATTATTCACACATGTATTACGATTTCCGGATAACACAATTATAGCATGAATAAAAGACAATTATCATGAACAAGGAAATATAATAATAATCCTTTTATTATTGCCTCTAGGGCATATTTCCAACACCTGGGGGTTACCTTATGGATGAAGAAACTGCTGGAGACTTTCTTGCCTGCAATGATGGAAGTGATCTTAAGAAACTATTAGCTAAGCTTAAACAAAAAACTTTGAATGCTAGAATGAAATATGATCCTGCTTAAGCTACTTCACCTATCTTTGTTACTAATAAGGATTATGAATTCTTTGTCGACCCTGAGATAATTACTTTAGTTGAATCTGATCCTTTCTATGGCTATGAATCTGAAATTGTTGTGGCACATCTTACTAAATTAAATGATATAGCTACCATGTTCACTAATGATGAGAAAACTCGCTATTATTATATCCTTAAGTTATTTCCATTCTCATTAAAGGGTGATGCTAAGATATGGTTTAATTCTCTTGATCCTGGTTGTGTGCGTAGTCCCCAGGATGTGATTTATTACTTCTCTCCTAAATATTTCCCCGCTCATAATAAACAAGCTGCTTTAAGGGAAAGATATAATTTTGTGAAAATTGAAGAAGAGAGTCTGCCACAAGCTTGGGGGAGGCTTCTCCAATTACTTAATGCTTTGCCTGATCATCCTCTCAAGAAAAATGAAATACTTGATATCTTTTATAATGGACTAACCGACGCTTCCAGAGGTTATCTGGATAGTTGTGCTAGTTGTGTTTTCAGGGAAAGAACTGTTGATGAAGCTGAAATTCTATTGAATAATATGTTGAATAATGAAAATAATTGGAAACTTCCTGATCCAATCCCTGATCCAATTCCTGAACCAACTCCTGAGCCAACTCCGAAGAAAAGGGGTATTCTATTTCTCAGTCCTGAAGATATGCAAGAGGCAAAGAAATCTATGAAAGAAAAAGGTATTAAAGCTGAAGATGTTAAGAATTTACCTCCTATTGAAGAAATACATGGTCTTAATTTACCGCCTATTGAAGAAACACACGGTCTTGATAACCCGACACAGGTAGTAAAGGTGAATTCTCTCTATAGATATGATAAAGCTGAAATCCCTCCTACTAAGTTTGCTAGCCAATGCTTAGATGAGTTTGATAACTTTATGGTTAAGCAAGAAGATTTTAATGCTTATGTTGGTAGACAATTGAAACATAATGCTTATATGATTGAACACTTGAGTGATTATATGGCTAATGTTAAAGGTGAACTAAAACTTATTAGTAAACATGCTTCTATGGTTACCACTCAAGTAGAACAAGTACTTAAAGCTCATAATGATTTGCTCAATGAATTAAATAGAAAGAAAAATGATAATGCTGTTAGAGTTATGACTAGAGGTGGTAAAATGACTCAGGAACCTTTGTATCCCGAGGGCCATCCTAAGAGAATTGAGCAAGATTCTTAGAGAAATAATATTGATGCACCTAGTCCTTCTAAGAGGAAGAAAAAGAAAAATGATAGGACTTTGCATGCTTCTAGTGAACCTGTTGATGACACACCTGAGAATCCCAATGATATTTCTATTTCTGATGCTGAAACACAATCTGGTAATGAGCATGAACCTAATAATGATGTTCATGTTGATGCTCAACCTAGCAATGACAATGGTGCAGTGATTGAACCTGTTGTTGATCTTGATAACCCACAATCAAAGAATCAATGTTATGATAAGAGAGACTTTGTTGCTAGGAAGCACGGTAAAGAAAGAGAACCATGGGTTCAGAAACCCATGCCTTTTCCTCCTAAACCATCCAAGAAAAAGGATGGTGAGGATTTTGAGCGCTTTGCTGAAATGATTAGACCTATCTTTTTGCGTATGCGTTTGACTGATATGCTCAAAATGAATCCTTATGCTAAGTACATGAAAGATATTGTTACTAATAAAAGAAAGATACCGGAAGCTGAAATTTCCACCATGCTTGCTAATTATACTTTTAAGGGTGGAATACCCAAGAAACTAGGAGATCCCGGAGTACCAACTATACCATGCTCCATTAAAAGAAACTATGTTAAAACTGCTTTATGTGATCTTGGAGCCGGTGTTAGTGTTATGCCTCTCTCTTTATATCGTAGACTTGATTTGAATAAGTTGACACCTACTGAAATATCTTTGCAAATGGCTGAGAAATCAACTGCTATACCTGTCGGTATTTGTGAGGATGTGCCTGTTGTGGTTGCAAACGTTACTATTTTAACGGACTTTGTTATTCTTGATATTCCTGAGGACGATAGTATGTCTATTATTCTTGGAAGACCCTTTTTCAATACTGCAGGGGCTGTTATTGATTGCACCAAAGGCAATGTCACTTTTCATGTTAATGGTAATGAGCATACGGTACACTTTCCGAGGAAACAACCTCAAGTCCACAGTATCAATTCTATTGGAAAAATTTCAACTATTACTATTGGAGGTTTTGAATTTCCTCTTCCTGTTGTCAAGAAGAAATATGATATTCTTATTATTGGGGACGTGCATATCACCGTTGAGGTAACCTAGTGTTATTCAAAAATTCTCTAGTTCCATGTTATTTGGAATGAGTTTGTTAACAAGACCTGATCAACCTTGTTAGTGGATTCCTTTTGATGAGCATGAGATGGATGAATTTAGAAAACACAACTCTCTATACCCTCTTTTTACTTTCTGTTGTTTATA
Organism: Triticum urartu; assembly: GCF_056163025.1. NCBI lineage: Eukaryota > Viridiplantae > Streptophyta > Magnoliopsida > Poales > Poaceae > Triticum > Triticum urartu. The sequence continues at coordinate 476,154,773 of NC_141873.1, read as the reverse complement.
TTAAATAAAGAAAAAATAGTAATTTCTGTCTGTTTTCTGAATTATCCATGCAATAAAAAATACCTTGAAAATAAAAGTTCTCCAAATACCCTGAAAATTAAATATGATTTTTTCTGAAATATTTGAGAATATCTGCACTAAAAACACAACAGGGGGAGCAAGCACCTGGCCACGAGGGTGGAGGGCGCGCCCACTGCCTCGTGGGCCCACGGTGGCTCCCCTCCACTTATTACAGCTACCACACACTCCTTCTTCCTCCCACAAACACTACTAACCAGCTCAAACCCGAGTCCAAGCTCATCTTGCTGCCATTTTCGATCTCCTTGCTCAAAGCACCTCTCACAAAACTGCTTTGGGGGATTGTTCCTTGGTATGTGACTCCTCCAATGGTCCAATTAGTTTTTGGTATAGTGCTTTATTCACTGCATATTTTTGCTGCTTAGGTGACCCTGTTATTGAGCTTGCATGTCAAATTTAAATGGTCAAAAGTAGTTTTGATGCATGATATAGTCTGTAGGCACTTGTGGGAGTAGTTGCTATCAATTTTATTGAGTTTGGTTCACCTTTATTTTGAAGTTACTAAAAATTTTAGAAATTTTTTAGAGGAAGAAATATGTTTAGGAAAATGTACCAAGGTGGTCCTTCAAGGAAGCAAGGACCCAGCCTCGCAATACGTGATGCCGATGATGAACCACCGAGGGAAGCTCAGGTGCGGGCTTGTGAATGGCCGTCAGAGGACTTTATGGATCGAGCAGGAATCAAGGAAGAATTTAACGCGTATGTGCATAATGCCGATCTTGAGAGCTTCGAGGCAGATAAGTGCCGCCAATACCACTATCTCACTAATTCCTTTGTGAGAAGGTTTGAATTTTCATCATCACATAATTCTCAAATTGTCCTATTTGATCTTTATGAAAATTCTTATACTATGGACTTAGAGGATTTTAATACTGCTTGCAAACTTCCACAATGGGGCAGCACTAGTGAGCCTCGCAAATCTGAGATTAGAGATTTTCTTGCTAGTATAACTGTGGGGGAATCTAGAGATATAACAGAAGCTACCATAGGGAGCATTCATTTTCCTGCTATACATTATTTTGCTCTCTTCATAGGTAGGTGCATAAATGGTAAGGATGAAGGATGTCACATGTGTATCCCTGACCTCAGTGTTCTCAGGAGTGCTGTATTAGGAGATAAACATGATAATTTGGGAGCCGTTGTTGCACGTAGGTTGCATAATAATAGAATTAATAGAGATTTCTTTGGTGGAATTTATGTAACCCGTCTAGCTAATTTTCTTGATATACCCATACGTGGGCATGATATTGAGTTGCCTCCTATTTAGTTTGATTATGAGGCTATGGTTCGTCATCAGTTTTTTGAGAGGAACGATCAGTTTCTCCAGTACCAACTAATCTTTGACAGACGACGCATCTATCACGTCGCTCTCCCTGCTCCTACTTTCTTTGAATTTTAGGAAAAAGTGAGATATGTCATAACCAGGGAAGAGGCGAATGAGTATGAGAGAAGGACTGAGACAGCTCGCCTCCACGCTGCAGCACAGGATGCAATAGCCTCTGCATCTTAGTACGACCCCAACTACAACTTTCGATATCCGCCAGGCCGGCCGTGGCCATAGACCAACTTAGGCCAAAAGCCTAAGCTTGGGGGAGTACGTATTTCTCACCGACATTACATTTATGTTCACACACTCATCGCTAGTTGTCCGTGCTCATACTTTTTCATTGTATTATCCATGCTAGTTTATTTCCCTTCTTATGCTTTCTTCTTGTGTATTTGATAAACCTTAAGAAAAAATAGTTGTAGCTTTTAGTTAGTTTACTTTTCATGCTGTAGTAGTAGTAATTAAAAAGAAACCCCAAAAAGATTTCTCGTTCTTCTTTTGCTTGTTGGGAGCTTTCCCGTGTAAATAGTTTTATTTCTTTTTTTGTTCTTTGGGGGTCAAGAGGAGAAGACCATAATGAAAATGTTGAATGGCTCTTATATGCATTATTGTTGATCTAACAAAGATCCCATATTACCTTGTCTTCTCTCTTGAATTGAATGCTTGCAGATTCCAACTTAGTCCAATGCACATGCACTATTATTATTATCCACATTATTCAGTCGTGCAAGTGAAAGGCAATAATGACGATATATGATGAACTTATTGAGATGAGAAAAGCTGGTATGAACTCGACCTCTCTTGTTTTTGTAAATATGATTAGTTCATCGTTCCTGATTCAGCCTATTATGAATAAACATGTTTGCAATGACAATTAGATATTATAGTTGCTTATGCCATGCTTAATTAGCTAGGAGCTTATAATGGTTTACCTTGCATGCCAACATGCTATTAAAATGGTTGTGATGTGGTATGATAGGGTGGTATCCTCTTTTGAATGATTCGAGTGGCTTGACTTGGCACATGTTCACGCATGTAGTTGAAACAAAATCAACATAGCCTCTACGATATTTATGTTCATGGTGCATTATATCCTACTCAAGCTTGCATTCGGTGTTGATTAATTTTAATGCATGTTCATGATTGTTGTCGCTCTCTAGCTGGTCGCTTCCCAGTCTTTTTCTAGCCTTCACTTGTACTAAGCAGGAATACTGCTGTCGGCGTTCTGGGAACGGGGGTCGCCAGACTTGCCTGCCTGTGGCCTGCGGCGTGGCTCAAGCGGGGGCCCAGCGCGGCCCATCTTCATCAGCTCAAGCTCAAAGACCCTCGCGAGGGGCCAAGCCTCGCGGGGCGGACGACAGGAAGCTTCCTCGGAGGCAGCCTCATTAGGCAGGCTCGCGAGGAGGCGGAGAGATCAAGGCAGGGGTACCTCGCGAGGAACCCGTGACGCAAGCCATGACGATCGAGACCAGGCGGGCGTCGACCTGCGCAGTGTCCTTGTTTCCCCTTTGGTGCAAAGGGGGCAAGCACAGGCCAAGGCATCAGGCAAAGGTTACCATTCCGGTGCAACGAGACCAAGACCAGCCGAACGGCAGGACGGAGGTCACCATGGAGCCCAAGACGGCGCCATCGCCACTTCTTTTGGCAGCCGAAGACCACCTTTGGTCAGGATAACTTGTACTAGATGTTCCCCTTCGAAATGGCCAATTGTTGGCGCCCTTCCCACTCATTATTTGGGGAGAGGCCCAGGGCCTCTATAAATAGAGCTAGCCACCACAGAGTAGAGGGAGACCCCAGAGAGATCTGGTAGAACCCCAGTAGAGAGAGAGGCGACTGAACTCACCCTAGCAGTTCATCGCACCATCTCAAGAACACCTCTCGCGAGGCTATTCTTCCCTTGTACTGTCCATCATCAGCCCAGAGGCAATCCACCACACCACACACTGGAGTAGGGTATTACACCACAACGGTGGCCCGAACCAGTATAAACATCGTGTCTCTTGTGTTGTTCATCATTTTCATCTTAGTTCGCATGAGAGGATCGGACGTAGATCGGTAGGGGAGAGATCTCCGCGCGCACCCCAGTGTTCGAACCTCAAGGGTCTGCCGGAACCCGAAACCCGACATTTGGCGCGCCAGGTAGGGGTGCGCCGGAGTCCTCCTTCCTCCGCGTCGCGTTCCGCCGCTTCTCCACCCAGATGTCAAGCAACCCGGCTGCCAACGCCAACCGCTGGGCGGCGTGGCCCGCCCACGCCGTGTCGCCGTCTCAGGGCGACCTCAACCTTGCGCCTCAGGCAGCTCGCGCTCTGCAGGGCGCTGCGGGGCGCGGGCGACGCGGCCAGACGTCGCCTGCCCTCACGCCACGGCAGGTGCGGGCCGCAGCAAGGGCCTCGAACCACGTCGTTGCCACGACGCCATACACCCAATGGGAGCAGGCGAACTCCAGGGCCGCGCTCACAGTGGCCCGAGAGCTACTACGGTGCCGCTTGCTGGAAGGCGGCCGCGACGTGTTGTTGGAGCAAGTGGCTGAGCTCCTGGACGCCGCCGCCTCAGGAGCACCCCCCCTTCTGCATCCAGCTGCCGCCCCAGATCCAGGGCAGGTCGCACGACGGTATTATGCGCGTCCACGCGATTTTAGGCGGGCCCCAGGGCCGGTCCAGCGCCAACACCTTCGCCGGCACCGGGCGGCAGATCGCGCCGGCCCTTCCCCAGGCCAACGAAGGGATGCGTGTCGCGGCCTTTGGCCTCAGCGGACCATCGCGTCATCACATACAAGGCGACGCCCCAAGCCAGACTACGTGGCATGTGGGGCGCTACAGCGAGGTCCACGAGGTGGTCGCCCCGAAGGCCTACGTACCCCGCATGGTGGATCAAGGGCGCGAGCTGGAAGAAGGTCATGACTCGTTCCTCGGGCCCGGCTGGGACGAGGAGGCACCGGAAGCCGAGCTCTTTCAGGAACCCCAAGAGAGCATCGACAATCGCGCCGACAGCGGAAACTATCGGGTACCACTCATCCCTCAGGAGAAAGCTTACGCTAACCATGGGTCGCAGGAGGTATAGGTCGCCGCAGCGGATGGCTGCCCAACGCTGCAGCCTCTTATCCCTTGGGAGGTGGGTGCAGGGGGCTGCAGGAAAGGGGCCGAGATCTGAGCTCCCCCTTGCGGCGGTTGGGTCAAGATGTTCTCCAGAGGTAGGCCCTTTGCCGGGGAGGTGCCCCATGGCCTGCCCCTGGCGGAGGACCCGTGGTCATCGGGGGAACCGCTGGCGACCGCTCTACCCCATTGGCGTCGTCCTTGGTTTCCGGTCGCCATCAATGCCGGTAGAGTGAGGCGGAAGGCGGGGCCCTCGTCTGGCGATATGAAGCAAGGCCAGTACCTGTGAAGAAGGCCCAGTGCCTGTGAAGCTCGCCGCCCCATGACACTCTCACGTAATAATGAGTGGGGATGTACACACCCCGGAGTCTCAGGAGCGCCGGCCTCAGGCCCTGGGGCTCCCGCCCACGCCCAGTGCCACCACTTAGCTCCGCGCTGGTGAGAAGACGTCGAAGACTAGACTAGGCGCCGGACGTGGCTTTTTTGTTTTTCTTCCACCTTTTTCCTTTTTTGCTTCTTCCTTGTCAGCAAGTTTCTTTGGTTTGGATTTGAGTTCGAAGCTTGCGTGCATTCGGGGAGGGGGTGTTTAGTCTCGTTTCAGCAATCTCTCGCGTTCTGGTTTCGGATTTACGCCCCAAGCTAGCGTCAGCGGCCCCCTCACGAGCCCCTCGTGAGCCGGGACGGGCCAGGCACGCCTACAGCCAGGACCACTGTCTCCGCACCCTCTCCGAAGGTCCTCATCACAGGATCAGCAGGTTAATCGAGGGACGCCGGAGGCGTAGCATCCCCCCGCAGGCTCGCTCAGGGCACGCCAGGGCCGGAAGGTAAACGAATCAACCGAACCATCACCGGGCTAGCGACTAAACTCACGCATAACATTGTGCTCACTAGAGTACGGATTACAAATCTTTACATTAGGGGCCTCCCCTCCCAAAATGCTCGTATATTCTTCAGGGCCAAGCCCGAGTCTTCTTCATGCAGGATAAACTGCGGAGACATGCGGTTAGTCGGACATATCACTCACCACGTCTTCTGGGGCGCCCTCGGAAGCGGCACTGGCGTTGTCGACATTGTCACCACCGCCGCCAACATCCCCATCATCGTCCACAACGTCGCCTTCATTGGCGCCCACGACCACGCCGTCGTCATCAGACGCGAAGGCCCTGACGAGGGCGTCCACGTTGTCCTCCACCCACCGCGCCAGGTCACCTCAGACGGCAATGGGCACGGGTGCGATGGCAGTGTCGAAGTCAAAGTGGGGGTCCTTGTCCTGCAGATAGCTGAAGACACAGGAGAAGGCACGCCCGAGCAAGGCTCGGCTCCTCTCTTCGACAAGCCAGCGGGACCTCTCGGACCGGTTCTCCAGAAGCGTCACCACATTAGTGAAAAATTGGAGGTTGCCGGCGTAGTTGACCTCGTGCGGCTCCCTAGCAGCAGCCTCGCAGACATAGCCCAAAGCTGTGTTGGCCCTCTCTCGAAGCGTTTGAAGCATGGGGGCATGCACATGCTCCAGAACCCGCCGCCGATGGAGCTCGTCCTCACTTCGCTGCGCGACGGCCTCGGCGTCATCGACCCTCTGTTGAAGACGAAGCTGCTCGCCCCGGGAAGAGGACAGCTCTGCCTGCGCCGCGCCGAGGGCGGCTGCGGAGGAGTCCGCACGCCGCGTTGCTTCGGTCAGTTTGGCCCTGAGGGCTGCGGTCCTGCCCTCGGCCTCGGCCTTGATCAGCCCCAACCTCGTCCCATGTTCGCACTTGAGGGCCGAGCGAGCTTCGGCCACGCGGCGATCGACTTCTTCCTGGGCTCGGGCTTCACACGCGGCAACGTCATCCTCCGCCTGGGCCACCAGGCGCTCCCTCATCTCCAACCGCTCAAGGTCAAGGTTGCGCTCGGCGGCCTCCAGCGTCAGCACCTCCTCGTGCTTCAGATGCTCCACCCGGTCGACAGAGGCTGCCCCCATCGACTCAAGGGCCGCCTGGCGCAATTCCACTGGCTGCTCCAGGGAGTTGCTCCAGGCTTGGAGCTCCCGTGCGCGCTCCTCCGCATCCTTGCGCCGCCGGTCTGCCTCCCGAGCCTCCTCAACGGCCAGGGAGCAGACCTCCCGCGAAGCTGCCAGCGACGCCTCAGCCTTCGCGTTGTCAAGATCACGTTGATGACATGCGAGGGCTACGGCAACCTTTAGTTTGCACTTCTCCTCAACAAGGCGCAAACCTTCTGCCTCAAGGCGCGCATCCTCGTCAGCAAGCTCTGCCCCGATTCGGCTCACCGCATCAGCCGCCCCCTGGAGAAACTCTTCACGAAGGGCACGACGCTCCCGAGCACGCCTGAGCACCTCTTCCACATCACCTTCTTCCGTTGGAGCATGCAGAGGGCCCCGGGGCGGTAAGCCCCCTCCAAGCGTGGGGCAGGGGGCTGCCGCCCCAGCCGTCGCCGGATGGACCGCCCTGAGAGTCCGGCCCGGCGTCGATCCACCCACGGAGGAGGAGCCAAGGACAGACCTCAGCCATTCGCCTTCTATGACCAGAGAAGGGGCACGGGGCAAGCCTGACACGCCCCAAGGAGACTCGCGAAGAAAGGGCATCGGGCGAGCAAGCTCCAGGCGCCCTATGGAGCAGATCACTCCACCAACCGGTCCAGCGGTGAGGGCGCCACCTGAGCTCGGCGGACCCGGAGCCAGCAAAGGGGGCGAAGCTGCTGGGGCTGGCTCCTGGGTCGACTCGACGGACTCAGCAAGGCGGGACCTGAAGGGCCACGGTCAGCCACGAGGATAACGGAGCAAGTGAGCAGGGAGAGAAGAAGGCTTACTCGTCCATGGCAAAGTACTTCCTGCGCTTCAACAAGCGGCAAGGGCGGTCGCTGCCGCCTGAGGCCTCCTTCCTCTTGCGAAGGGCCTAGAAGTCTACACGAAACCGACCCAAGCGCCTGGGGCGGGGGTCGGCCTGGGGCGCAGAAGAAGCCTCAGGATTGTCGGCGCCGGAGGAGTCAGCTTTGGGGGCACCGTCGGGCGTCGCCTTGGAAAGAACGGCTGGGGGCTCGGGAGCCCCGGCCTCAGGAGCCGAAGGCCAAAACCCTGCATCAACCGCCACCCCAGGGCGGGCCTCGGGAGATGCCGCCTTCGAGGCTTCACGCGGCACCACCACCTCGACATCAGCCACCTCGGCCCCCACCGGCTCTCTTCCCGCTCTGCCGCCTGGGGAGGGACCGCTGTGGGTGGCGGGGGGAGCAACCACGACAACTGGGTTCTCGGGTGGCCCCATGAGGCCAGCCGGGCGCAGCCCCCACTCGTCGAAGCTGGGCATCTGCTTCACGAAATTGGCCCTGCCGGAACAAAGGTACAGAAGGACGCCACCACTCCGTAGGCTGCCTAGGGAAGGATCACCAGTCAAGGCCCGAAGCACCGTCCGCAGCACTTCGGGCGCCAAATCCTCCTCCTGAAGCCGCATGCGGTCTCCGCGCCCCGCAAAGTCCCACATCCGGCGAGAGTAGCGCTGGAGAGGAGCAATGCGACACAGAAGGAACTCCCTCACCACCTTGGGCGCTGTCACATTGTGCGCCCTCAAACTTTCGAAGTGGCGCCAGACGAAAGCGAGCCAGGGGCTCGCGAGCGGTTCATGACCCCAGCCTGGGTTGGGAACATCAGGCAAGGTCGGGTGTGAGAGCAAGGGGCTAGGCACCCCGACGTCCACGTATAGCCACCACTCTCTGAACCTGGCCTGAGAAGGCGGAAGGTCGAAGTCAATCCCTGAAGCAGTCGTCTCGGGCACGGCGAAGAAGCTTACACACCCCGAGCACTGAGTGGGATCGCTCAGGCGCAAAGAGAAGAAGTGTCGCGACCAGAGCAACAGAAGGAGGGATGCCTATCATCGCCTCACACATGAAAGCAAAGACGGCCAAGAGGGTAATGGACTCTGGCCCGAGGTGCATCATGTGGATCTGATAATGGGAGAGCACAACATTGAAGAAAGCAGAAAAGGGGGGAACCAGACCCGCCCATAGGGCATCGGCGAAGAATCGGACCTCCGTGATGGTCCTGGCAAGAAAGGCGCGGGATGCGGGCCAAACTGTGGTCCGGCCGCACTCGTTGAAAATGGAAGCGAGGGCGGAGTGGACCTTGTCCAAGGCTTCTGGGTTGAGTATGATTGACCGATCGACGGCGGGGGCCGCCGCTGGAGGTGCGCAGGACGAAGGCGCGGGCTTCTTCCCCCTTCCCTTCTTTGTCGGTGCCATGGCGTTGGGGAAGGGGAAGAGCTCGGGCTGGATTGGCGGCGGAGGTTGGAGCTTGGAGAAGAGGAAAGGTAGGAGGCGAGCGGGCAGCCAAAGGAGGAACAACTGTGTGCAACTACGGGTCCGCTTAGCCGGGCGCGCAGCAAGGCGTCGTGGCAAGTGCAGACGCCCACGCCTAATCAACCGCCACCGGCGCCCAAGGCCGCAGGCTGTTAGGGCCCGCGGAGCTTCATGCTTGCCACTTCGCTTCTCTGCTAAGCCAAGCCCGCGCGCACCTTGGGCCTGGGGGCTACTGTCGGCGTTCTGGGAACGGGGGTCCCCAGACTTGCCTGCCTGTGGCCTGCGACGTGGCTCAAGCGGGGGCCCAGCGCGGCCCATCTTCATTAGCTCAAGCTCAAAGACCCTCACGAGGGGCCAAGCCTCGCGGGGCGGACGACGGGAAGCTTCCTCAGAGGCAGCCTCATCAGGCAGGCTCGCGAGGAGGCGGAGAGATCAAGGCAGGGGTACCTCGCGAGGAACCCGTGACGCAAGCCATGACGATTGAGACCAGGCGGGCGCCGGCCTACGCAGTGTCCTTGTTTCCCCTTTGGTGCAAAGGGGGCAAGCACAGGCCAAGGCATCAGGCAAAGGTTACCATTCCGATGCAACGAGACCAAGACCAGCCGAACGGCAGGACGGAGGTCACCGTGGAGCCCAAGACGGCGTCATCGCTAGTGCTTTTGGCAGCCGAAGACCATCTTTGGTCAGGATAACTTGTACTAGATGTTCCCCTTCGAAATGGCCAATTGTTGGCGCCCTTCCCGCTCATTATTTGGGGAGAGGTCCAGGGCCTCTATAAATAGAGCTAGCCACCACAGAGTAGAGGGAGACCCCCGGAGAGATCTGGTAGTACCCCAGCAGAGAGAGAGAGGCGACTGAACTCACCCTAGCAGTTCATCGCACCAGCTCAAGAACACCTCTCGCGAGGCTGTTCTTCCCTTGTACTGTCCATCATCAGCCCCAGAGGCAATCCACCACACCACGCACTGGAGTAGGGTATTACACCACAATGGTGGCCCGAACCAGTATAAACATCGTGTCTCTTGTGTTGTTCATCATTTTCATCTTAGTTCGCACGAGAGGATCGGACGTAGATCGGTAGGGGAGATATCTCCGCGCGCACCCCAGTGTTCGAACCTCAAGGGTCTGCCGGAACCCGAAACCCGACAACTGCTTATGCATCCAATTCCATAAACCCCAAAGTTATTCCATATGAGTCCACCATACCTACCTATATACGGTATCTGCCTGTCGTTCCAAGTAAATTTGTATGTGCCAAACTCTAAACCTTCAAATAAACATTCTGTTTTGTAAGCTCTAATAGCTCACGTATCAATTGGGGCTGTCCGTATCTTCCATCTTAGGCGGGTTATTCTCAAGAGGAGTGGACTCCGCTCCTCACTCATGAGAAAATGGCTGGTCACCGGGATGCCCAGTCCCATGCTTTATGCAAATCAAATCAAATAATTGCAAACAAAACTCCCCTGGGACTATTGTTAGTTGGAGGCACTCGTTGTTTCGAGCAAGCCATGCATTGATGCTTGTTGGTGGAGGGGGAGTATAAACTTTACCATTCTGTTTGGGAACCGCCTATAATGTGTGTAGCATGGAAGATATCGCCATCTCTCGGTTGTTATGTTGACAATAAAAGTATACCACTCAAAATATTATTCATATCTATTTCAAAATCGAGCTCTGGCACCTCTACAAATCCCTGCTTCCCTCTGCGAAGGGCCTATCCATTTACCTTTATGTTGAGTCATCATCCTCTTATTAAAAAGCACCAGTTAGAGAGCACCATTGTCATTTGCATTTATTACTGTTAGTTTACATTGAGTATGACTTGACTGGATCTCTTTTACCATGAATTACAATGTCTAGTCAGTCCTTGATCTTTAAAGGTGCTCTGCATTTATGTTTTGCGGTCTCAAAAAGGGCTAGCGAGATACCATCTTGTTATATCATATCATGATTGTTTTGAGAAAGTGTTGTCATCCGAGATTTATTATTATTGCTCGCTAGTTGATTATGTCATTGATATGAGTAAACATGAGACCTAAATGTTATTGTGACTATGGTTAGTTCATAATCTTTGCTGAAAACTTGAATGCTGGCTTTACATATTTACAACAACAAGAGCAAACAGAGTTTGTAAAAGTTTTTCTTTATCACTTTCAACTTGTCAACTAAATTGCTTGAGGACAAGCAAAGGTTTAAGCTTGGGGGAGTTGATATGTCTCCAACGTATCTACTTTTCCAAACACTTTTCCCCTTGTTTTGGACTCTAACTTGCATGATTTGAATGGAACTAACCCGGACTGACGATGTTTTCAGCAGAATTACCATGGTGTTATTTATGTGCAGAAACAAATGTTCTCGGAATGACCTGAAAATCAATGGAGAATTATTTTGGAATATATAATAAATACTGGAAGGAAGATCCACGTCAGGGGTCCTCCACCTGTCCACGAGGGTAGGGGCGCCTGCCCCCTGGGCGCGCCCCCTACCTTGTGGGCCCCCTGACGCTCCACCGACCTCAACCTGGACTCCATATATTCACTTCCGGGGAGAAAAAAACCAAGGAGAAGGATTCATCACGTTTTACGATACGGAGCCGCCGCCAAGCCCTAAACTCTCTCGAGAGGGCTGATCTGGAGTCCGTTCGGGGCTCCGGAGAGGGGAATCCGTCACCATCATCATCATCAACCATCCTCCATCACCAATTTCATGATACTCACCGCCGTGTGTGAGTAATTCCATCGTAGGCTTGCTGGACGGTGATGGGTTGGATGAGATTTATCATGTAATCGAGATAGTTTTGTTAGGGTTTGATCTGTAGTATCCACTATGTTCTGAGATTGGTGTTGCTATGACTTTGCTATGCTTAATGCTTGTCACTAGGGGTCGAGTGCCATGATTTCAGATCTGAACCTATTATGTTTTCATCAATATATGAGAGTTCTTGATCCTATCTTGCAAGTCTATAGTCACCTATTATGTGTTATGATCCGTTAACCCCGAAGTGACAATAATCGGGACACTTACCGGTGATGATCGTAGTTTGAGGAGTTCATGTATTCACTATGTGTTAATGCTTTGTTCCGGTACTCTATTAAAAGGAGGCCTTAATATCCCTTAGTTTCCAATAGGACCTCACTGCCACGGGAGGGTAGGACAAAAGATGTCATGCAAGTTCTTTTCCATAAGCACCTATGACTATATTCGGAATACATGCCTACATTACATTGATGAACTGGAGCTAGTTCTGTGTCACCCTAGGTTATGACTGTTACATGATGAACCGCATCCGGCATAATTCTCCATCACTGATCCATTGCCTATGAGCTTTTCATATATTGTTCTTCGCTTATTTAATTTTCTGTTGCTATTGTTATCATCACTATAAAACACCAAAAATATTACTTTTTTCTACTGTTACTTCTGCTATCGTTATCACTACTATCATATTACTTTGCTACTAAATACCTTGCTGCAGATATTAAGTTTCCAGGTGTGGTTGAATTGACAACTCGGCTGCTAATACTTGAGAATATTCTTTGGCTCCCCTTGTGTCGAATCAATAAATTTGGATTGAATACTCTACCCTCGAAAACTGTTGCGATCCCCTATACTTGTGGATTATCATCGGCACATGCTGCAACGGGTTATTGTTCTGACAAGGCGGGTCCGTCGTACGTGGCTGAACCGCCGTACCCGTCCCGGGCGCTTCAACCCAGTTTACCATTGCCGGGTTACTGGTTCCTGCTCCTGGCGTGTTAAAGAGATTTCTTGCCTCGTAAACCGAAGGCAGACGAGTCTGATGCCTCCTCCTCATGACTTCGTTTTAAGCGTTCTGATCTGGCATGAGTCGATAAGATTGTGACTGAACCCGTTGTGCCTGAGCATCCAACGCAGCCTGCTCCTCGGCCATCCTAGCGTTTTCTGCGTTTAGCCCCTCCTTGGCCTATGCTATCTCATCACGCAACTTCGTGACTGCCGCATTGTGCTGATCCTGATCCACCAGGTTAACCACCGCTATTAACAGCGCTGTTAGCTTATCTAGTAAGTCGGTTAAGACCTGAGCCGGCGGGTGCTCAGGGCCTCCTACCCCGGCAGCCGGTGCCGCTGCTGACCTAGAAATCAGCTCTGCTGCCGTTGATGAGTGCTGCACGGGCTGTGTACTGGCCATGAAGATTGCAACCCGGTTCAGTGGCTCACAGGGGTCCGGCATACTGTCGCCGTCAGAACAGCCCCCAAGCCGGCCGTCTTGCAGTTGATACAATGACTCTGTCTCACCAGTGGATGACTCGCCATCAGAGTAAACGACGGTCTCACCACCAGATGCCGGTCTATCCTCAGATTCCGCTCCATGGATAAATCCCATGAAGGCATGATTCATGGCGGGCCGAACCCGGGCGGGTCTCGCACGCTGAGCCGCCTCGATGATGTCGGTGCAGATGTCCGGCTCAGGGCCCGGTTCGCCAATCTTGCCGATGAACACGTGAATTCGGCCGAAGGGGACCCGGCACCATACTCAATTGAGCCGGCCTCGGGGCACCAGCCTGCGTCGTCGATGTAGAGCTTACCGCGACGACTCTTGGTCATTCGGCCCACGACGTATTCCTTGATCCCTTCGAAGTTGCCCTCTAAGAAGTTGAAACCATCGTGCGATAGCCCCACGGTGCGCGCCAACTGTCGTGGAATTGTCACGGCAGATGTCCTAGTGTGAGGACTTAGTCGTGGAGCCATCGCTATGAGGTTAACTTAAAGGGGTTAATCAGGACAAAGGACACGAGGAGTTTATACTGGTTCGGCCCCTTACGGTGAAGGTAAAAGCCTAATCCAGTTGTAGGTGGTATTGCTAGGGTTTCGATGAGCAGGGAGCGAATACGCTTGACCCGGCTCTCGATCTGTTCTTTCTTGTCCTAAGCCGCCGATGGGTCGTCCCCTTATATACACGGGTTGACGCCCTGCGGCCTACAAAGTCCCGGCCGGCTTATACAACATATCCAGCTCGGTGACCTTTCTTACATGCCTTACAATACAAGTCTATATACATGGCGGTTTATATCCGCGGGCCTTAAGCCGCCTTCGGGTTTGGGCCCTCTACTAAGCCTATCTATGAACCGCCATTGTTAATATGCTCTTGGGCTTCATTGAGATGAACCGCCATAGGGATGACCCGGCCCCTTCTGGGCGGGTCATACCTGATAGTCATATCCCCAACTAGTGTATTGGGTATTGAGAAAAATGCACTAGAGTTTGGGGATTTGTGGGGAAATGTGGGGATGAAACATGTCAAATACACTAGAACCAAGCGGTGTTTCGGGATATGTGTGGATTTAGGGATTTGACTGGGATAATCCCCACCAATTCCCTAAAATACACTAGTACCAAACAAGGCCTTAGGGTTTTTCTCTCCCGGTGAATAATTGATCGGTGTTTTTTTATCTAAGATCAATTTGCATCGCCCACCGCACGTCGACCCTTCGATTGCCTCTACTCCAACATGGGCGTCGACTACGTCGGCCTCATCCTTGACTATGCAGATTGGCATGACACGCGGTGCGTCGTCGTGCATCATTCCCCGCCGATTGTCGTCGCCTTGATTCGATTGGGAGCCCACCAACCACACCTTCATTCCGCTCGGTTGCATCAGGATGCATCTTACCTCAAGCAGCCTGCACTAACGTCCAGCTGCCTTGGTGGCTTGGTTGCAATACTCGTCCAGCTGCACTTTACCATCCCCGAGCGTCCCTGACTTCTTGATTGATCAAATTGATTATCCGAGCGCACGCGATCCGCTACATCCTCATCGAACGACCGATGTGATCGGTCATTTGCGCGTGCCTTTGCATATTTTTGTGCATATCTTCACCAAGTATACGCGTCTCTTCACCGATCAAGCAACGGGCTACCATTACGCCGTCCCTTCGAACGGCATTGCCGCCGCCCGAAGGTTTTCTCCGCCGTTGTATTGAAACATAGGTGGTCGTTGCGTCATCCATTTGGATCACAGTGCCACCGCACGCCATCCACCTCACTGTTCCGCATGTTAAAGTCTATTATGGCATCCACTTCACCACCTCCCTAGGCGCAGGATCTTGCCATCGTCCGTGCATGCTCTTCATTATGTTGCAGCGTTCGTCTTAGCCTACTACAAGCACCGCCGTCACGCTTCTACAGGCAATGGGCATGGCCCCTCTCAGGCTACCTTTGGTTTCACCAACCACCCTTCGTCTTTGTCTACTCCGACAACCATGGGGAACATCGACACCTTCTACCCATCCATTTTACGCAGAAACTATCCTGGAGGCCTCCTTTGTTGGTCCCTCCGATATGGCGTCTAGTTTGTGTTGGTCCCTGTCTATGCATGCCATGTGGCTTCCTGTGGGGCTACCACGACATCAACCACGGCGTCCCTCGCACGGCCACCTCGACCATGGCTATATCGCCCCACACTCTCGACTATCTTGAGATCGGCACAAAGGTTTATCTTATTGCTTTCCTCTATAGTCAACACATCTGCAACGCGACACCATCCAGATGCTCCCGTTATGATTGCCGGGGGGGTCAGTCTGTTGGTTTTTTACCTTCACTTTCTCTTCAGTCTGACCGTCTGCGATGCTCCTGTTATTCGCTATGCTACTGTTACGCCCTACGGGAGGGGGGGGTTAGAGTATATAGGCATGTATTTGTAGTTGGTAGAATATGAATTGTATCACCTCCTACATTATCTCTAGGAGGGTCTTCTTGCCCTTCAAGCCTTGTACTCTATATAAACTGCCCAAAAGGCTCAATACAACGTGCACCACGTTACCCCAATTATCTCCTCTCTAATCCTCTTACAAGAGAGTGGGAGAAAAGAGACTTTTATGTACCAACAACAACTGCGAGGATATATCTAGTGCCTCCTATCCTCATAGTAGTTTTCATGTGCGCTTCCTTTGTAAAATAGTTTTTCTAACTATGCAATTATTTATTCAAAAAGGGTTGTGCTAGGCGTCAGCCGGTTGAAGCAATGGAAAAGATTGATTGCCTTCCCTGTTGTCGGGATTGAGACAAACTAAGCCGTTGGATCTCCCTCACGTGAGCCAACTGAATTGCAACAAGCAAGTTGTTGTGCACGTCTCTCTGCAACAGCGAACTTGTTGCAAAAAAAGCCCCAAAAATATTTCCCGATCTATGCAATAAGAGGCTCGTTTCGCTCGGCCTTTTGCAACAAGAGCCTTACTGCAAATCTTTTTTTAACCTTTTTCCCTTTTTCTTTGTTCCCCATCATTGATCATGTTGCAAAATCCTTTTGCAGCAGCGATTGTATTGCAGAATCATTTTTGCAAAAACAGAGGTCGTGTGTATAAAATTTTGCAACAGAGGTCGTGTTCCATAAACTTTTTATTACAGAGATTCTATTGCAGAATTATTACATTTTTGTAACAGAGAAAAAGGATGGAGCGGTTTGGAGGGTCACATAGGACACTTGTCATGCGGTAGAGGCGGCGGACGCCCCGCGTTGCATCGACCGGGTGAAGGGAATCATTTTCCTTTGAAAAATAGACTCATTAGTCGTGATACATTTGCCTGTCCTGCTAAAAATTTACTGAAAAATCAAACCACTCATGTAGAGATGAAAAAATTGAATTGTGCCAAAATGCAAGTTGGAATATTAATATATACAAGACTATTCAGATTCTTCACTGAGCAAATAATCAGAATATGTTTTCGTCAAAACTACTTCGATGGGATTATATATTTATTGGTTTTTGCTAGCAAATAAATACACAGTTAGAAAAGTGTAATGGCTAAATATTTGTGTTTGACAGATTGCCAATGTGCACAACGAGGGGAAGTTCAAAATATATGAAGATTTAAAGTGGCTAAGCTAGCTCGAATGCTATGTTATTGCAAGTGTAGACGTTGGCTCTTACCTACTTGACACTTGTGGCCGGTTTACTTCTAGATTCAGGAACAATGTTTGGGGCACCTAGGTGTCTGGGCACCTTGGTCATTCAATGTTTCACTTTCCAAATAATCTATGCATGCACTAGCACCTTCACGCCAATTGATTGCCTTCCAAAAACATCTGATGCTAACTAATTTGAATCTCGTACGCTGCCTCCTGGACATGGACATTGTTATACGTACCACATATTAGCACGTACATACACTAGCTATTTTCTACCTATAAATATGGTATGCAGATAGCTGAAAATATTTTGAATGTGCACAATTTTTTTGTATATATACCTATAAATATAGTATTTGCGAGTTTGCAAATTTTTTAGTACCCAAGATATTCTCAAGTATGCTTATACCTAATATATTTTTGGGTATGTGCGACTTATTAGTACGTACATACAGTAGCTTATCTACATATAGGAAACTTGAAATGATGTACTCATTTACCCTTTTAAGTATGTTTTATATATTTTTAATACAAGAAACCTGAGAATACATAATTTTTTTGACTAAGAGGATAAATGTATGTACTCTAGATACCTCAGACAACAGAAATGTCATGTTCCTAAAATTTTGAGATATATGACATATCAGAAAATGTGATATCCAAAGTAAAATATGTATATATCAGACTAAAAATTTGTGATATACAACATACCGAATTTTTTTAGTTCCACATACATCAAATAATATACCCAATGTTTCTGTACATGTATATACCCCGTATGTAAATGGTACGAAGATGTTGTAGGTAACTAGTCGAACTGTATACCCAAAGTAAATTACGTATATACCTATCTATGTATATAACCGGCTAAAAATTTGAAATGTACGATAGACCGGAAATTGATAGTTTGACATAGATCAGTAGTACACCCGAATGTTTTCTGTACTTGTATATACCCGGCTATGTAAACCGTATGAAAATATTGTAGGTATCCAAGTATATGGACATACCTCAAATCATATACGTACGAAAATAAAATGTCCATGTACCTAAGTATATGGACATTTATATTGTTTAGTATATAATCATGAGGCATTATTTTCAAGTTTTCCTCTCTCCTAATTATATATAAGGAAGGATGAAATGTATGTCATTTTTTTGCATGCCAAAAATATGTTACCATGCATGGCATGGGCTAATAATACCCATTTATGATTAGCGTTGTCATTGTTTCCAAATAAGTATACTCATTAATTTCAATATCCATATAACAACACGGATCTAAATGCAATCTAACGGTGCAGAGGTAAGGAGCCCAGACACCTAGGTGCCCCAAACATTTTACATATATATATATATATATATATATATAACGTTTTTTATTTAGGAAGCGATCGTAAGATTACCTCGGGTGGAGAATAACTTATTCTGCACCTTGGGTGAAGAATAGTAACATCGCGCTATTCGTCACCCTGGGTGAGGAATAGTTATTCTTCACCCCCTCTCTATTTTGACCTCAATGCACCGTATTTTTACGTTTCGTAAATTTTGTCTTATTTCATACATAAAAAGAGAACGTAAGAAAATGTGTACTTGCCGTAAAAAATATTTTATGTTACGTAAAATTACGAATGTAAAAACATAGTGTAAAACATACATAAAATGTGATTTTTCTGGTCTTATAACCTATATTTTTGCTTTTTTATATCAAATTTTACATATTAAATCAATATGCATGTAACTATTTATATTCTAAACGTTTTTTATTTAGGAAGCGATCGTAAGATTACCTCGGGTGAAGAATAGCTTATTCTGCACCTTGGGTGAAGAATAGTAACAATATATATATATATATATATATATATATATATATAACTATTTGGATCACAACAAGCCTTATAAGGGCCCGACAGGATGCTCCTAGATCCTGCCCACCCGACGGTACAGAAAAAAAGCCCACCCACCCGCTCCCCCGATCCCCTCCCCCGACCTTCCCCGATAACCTCCCGGATCGCCGTTGCGACCTGACTCCCTGGATCGCTCCGCCGCTAACCCCACCCTCCCTGGAGTGCTCCGCCGCCGCCTCCCTTCCTGCATCACGCCTCCGCCGCCGCCTCCCTCCCTACATCGCGCATCCGTCGTCGCCCACCCCTGCCCTGATGCGCCTTCGTCGCCACCCACCCTGTTCCAGACGTGCCTCCATCTATGGTCCCCTGGTCCCCACACGCCTCCTGTCACCGTACCTCCGGCCCCGACGCGCCTCCTGCCCACGGCGCACATCCGCCATGCCAGGCCTCCCGACCACCGCGGGCCGGCGCTGCGCCACCCCCCATGCCGAACCACTCCACCCTCCTCCTCTGGCGCTTCCCCAACGAGGATCTGGATCGGGGTCATCCAGATGCTCGCCATTGACGCGGCCTTCTCGCTCCGCCCCACCCGTGCCTCCTCCCTCTTCTGCCCCTGGCCATGCCCGCGTCGGCGGCCCAACCATCCATCTCAAGCACATGAAGTTCACGCCTCGCGTGCGAGCAGTCCATCCAGGTGCTCGTTGTGGGTCTCCCACAACACCCTCGACGACCTGCCCAAGGCGGAAGCGACGACCTGCCCGAGTCCTACGATGTGACCTTCATGCCCGTGTCTTCTCCGCCGCCCCCTCATCTTCAACTGCATGTGGTGGACACCATGGCGAGCTAACCGGATCCCTTCACAAAACGGTTGGACCAAGCATGCCTTCTTGCCACATTTGACAGAAGATCCCATTTTTTTGAACATGTAGCATTTGTTTCTTGGGAGGTTGTCAGGTTTCATTAACATGAATCTTCTGTCACATGTGTTTACCATAGTTACCTTGGGATTACTCAGCTCCTTCTGTCGGTTCGCAAAAACACATATCTTGCTTCTTCCAAATTGTTGCAAGAAGTTGCTTCTTTTGTATTGCTGCCTAGGAAAAGCAGTTTCTCTGAATGCAGCAGCAGGCTACACCACGCAACGGTGGAGTCGAACAAAGCAACAGGAGATCATGAACGAACCGTGGAGGTGGAGAGGCTATTTTTTGGTAGATTGATTTTCATCTGAGAGCTTGCTAGCTTCCCAATGGAGCTTCAATATTGTAGAGAACTCGAGTCTGATAAAAGAAGTATGATACTTGCAGACAAGCTATTGTTCATCAAAAATGTGTTTGTATTTATGCCTAAATAAAAAAAGTGATGGTTCTGAAGTTACTGTGTGTGTTTCTTGATCACACGGTTATAACAAAACCACTCACAAAAACTGAAAAAATTCATTTTGAAAAAGATACCATAAGCAAATTATGCCTTGTTTTAAAAAATGTGATGCAAACGGGATATGTGTGTGTGTGCGCGCGCGTGTATTGGGTGCAAATGCTCCCCAAATGCAGAAAAGAGTGTGTCGAAGCTCTAGTACATCCTTGCACAATTTTCTTTTCTCCTTATATATTGAAATGAAGCTTCTTGTGATCACCTGCTTGTCCAAAAAATGATGTTTCACAAATTTGCAAGTCTAAAAGTTTGGAAGTTCGGGTCTGAAAATTTACAAAACTTTGGATAAAAAATGGAAAAATATGAACCATAGGAAATTTAGTGTGGAGACCCCCCCCCTCCATTTTTTTGGAAGTAAACTAAAATTTTGAAGTCAAGAAAAAAAGTGGTTTCCCAATTTCTAACAGAACATAGAAGTTCAAATTTAAATAACCAAGAAGGTAAAAAATCCTAGAAGTTCAAATTTAAAAAGTGGACCAGTTAGATGTTTATTACAAAACTTGGATTTCTTCAATTACTAAAAAATAAATCAAAGAAGTTCAAATTAAAAATAAGAGAGTTGTTCGATGTTCGTATACCAAGAAAAAACAAGCGTCACCTAAAAAATGTTAACTCTCGAAGTTCAAATTTAATAAAATAGAGAGTTCGAAAAAAATGTTATGTGTGTACAAAAGAAAAATTCTCACTGATTTCTCCGTGATTGGAAAATGATGACCAAAAAATTTGAAAGTAACATAATAGAGCCATTCAAATATTTGTAACAAAAAACCAAGCAATTCAAAAAGTTTATAAGAAACAGATTTTTCCTTCTTTTAAAAATAAGACCTAGAAGTTCAACTTTAAGTAATTGAGTGGTTCGATATTTATTATATAACTAGCATTTTTCCCGTTACTAACGAATAACACCAAGAAGTCTAAAAATTAAAAAATATTTAGTTGTTTGATGTCTATAAAAACTCAGATTTACCCAATGCTAAAGATTAAAACCAAGAAATTCAATTTCAAAAAAAGGAGTAGTTCAATGTATATAAAAAACTCAGATTTTCACATTACTAAGAATAAAACCAAGAAGTTCAATTGGAAAAAGCGAAGCAGTTTGATACTTATTTGAAAAATCAGATTTTTATATTTACTAAAGAATAAAACCAATAAGTTCAATTTCAAACAACGAAGAAGTTTGATGTTTCTAAAAAACCTCCAATTTTCACATTTCTAAAAATACACAAATGAAGTTCAAGTAAAAAAGGCAGAGCGGTTCAATGTTTATAAAAAACTTAGATATTTTCACGTAACCGAGAGAAGTTCGGTTTGATAACTCCCAAAAGTTCACATACTACACGGTGTGCATTGTATGAAAAGAAAGAATGAAAATGCAAAGGCCAAAAGTTTTGTTACTAGAAGTTCAAGTGCTCGGCCCAAGAAAGTTCAAAAATTCATGTGAGAGAGGTTGAACAAAAATACGTGACAGAAGTTCAAGGTGAAAACAGCGGGAAGTTCAACTAGTACAGGAAATGCGTTTTAGATAGGAATATAAGAATAGAAAATAAAAGGCTTAGAAAGTTTGTTACAAGAAGTTCACATGCTCCTCCTGGTGAAGTTCAAGATCTCTAGTGCGAGACGTCCAACCTTCAATTACATGTAAAAAAACAGGCAAAAACGACGTTGTTTTTTCCATTTTTAAAACTACTCTCAGACGACAAAAAATTGTAACATCTGTCTATATGAAAAAGATGCTCCTATTCATAAGCTTTCCAATGGTATATTATAAGTTACATTCCGATGTACAGTTTAAAAGTTTCATGTATACCAATTAAAACACGTTTTTGTGTAATGAAAAAATTATTTTGAACCGTCACAAGTATGAAAAAATGATAAACACGGGAAAGTTGCGTGTTTTCAATAGCTTTTCATTGATATATCATTTGCTCAATTCTGGTAAGTGGTTGGGGAGTTACGGGTAAAAAATAACACGTGAAAAATAGAGTGAAGTTCAAAAAGAACTAATCCAGAAGTTCAATCTCTTCACGAAGTGCCTTTTCGGAGACTCTGTTATTTCGATGAAGGCAGAACGCATGATCTCAAAAGTTCAGATCGATAACTGCCAGAAGTTCACGTAGTACACGGTGTGTATTTTGTATTAAAAAAAGAATGAAAATGCAAAGCCTAAAGTTTTCTTGCTAGAAGTTCAAGTGCTCGGCCGGATAAAGTTCAAAAATTCTTGTGATAGAGGTGAAAACAACACAGAAGTTCAACTACTGCAAACAAAAATACGTCACAGAGGTTCAACGTGAAAACAGCAGGAAGTTCACCTACTACACTGAATGAATTTCAGATGAAAAACTTTCAAAATCGTCGCGAGTATGAAAAAATGATCAACACAGGAAAGTTGCGTATTTACAGCAGCTTTCCATCGGTATATCACCCACTCAATTCCCGTGAGTGGGATGGAGAGCTATGAGCAGTGGCTGAAGATCTACGAGCAAAAAAATCACGTGAAAAACAAAGTGAAGTTCAGGTACACGCACCGAGAAGTTCAGGTTCTTCACGCGGTGCATTTTCAAACAATCTGTTTCGCGATAGAGGCAGAATGAATAATCCCGCCGTTTTCGAAATTACTTGAAAACGGCTAGGAATCAGAGAAAACCATCAACATGAAAAAGTTTCGCATTTTTCGTAGCTTTTCAACGATATATTATTTGCGCAATTCCGATAAAGTTTGTAGAAATTACGACAAAAATACATTTTTCACCATTTTCGAAACTGACTTAAAACTGTAAAGAATTGGGAGAAACAATACATACCAAAAAGTTTCGCATTTGTTCAAGCTTTCCAGCGCCATATCATTTGTTGCCTTCGCACGCACGGTTAAAAAATTAGCTTGAAAATACGAACTCGGTAGGACTTAGGCCATTTTCTAAATTACTCTTAAACCATTCAAAATTAGAAAGAACTTTCCAGATGAAAAAGTAGCGCATTTTCATAAGCTTTCCAACGCCATATCATATGCCTCAATTGGATTTGCCGTTTAGAAATGGCATCGAAAAAGCGAACTCAGCTGTTCGGTTTACGAAATTTTACATTTTTTTTCAAATTACTCTTTAACCATAGGGAATTAGAAAAAACTTTCAACATATGCAAGGAGCGGTTTTGCAGCAGCTTTCCAACGCCATATTATATGCCTCATTCCGATAAACGGTTTAGAAATGCGATCAAAAATACGATTCACGTTTTTTGTGCAAAGAAAAAACGGTTTTTAAAACTGCTCTTAAACCGCTTATATTTTGCCAAAAATTTAAGTTGGGTCATGATATATATATATATAGAGGCTGAGCCGACACATCATCTTGAGACTAACAAAGTCGCCTTTGTAATTGACTGGAACGTCTCCTTCCACTGAACGCACATCATCGGAAGGCGTGAAAAAAATCTAGAAAAATGCAAGCACAAATGTCAAGACTAGGATTTGAACCCTGATGGATTGGACATACCGCTATCCTCCTAACCATCCAACCATTGGTTGGCTCGCGCTGCTTCTTAGCTTTATAAGTGGAGGTCAGTACGATTCATGGTTGTGTTTACTGGGGTGTGTCAATCGGTGATGGGCACAAATTACCTGTAGCCGACGTGTCACCAGCGACATCACTGCCCACTGTTTTTAAATTGTGAAACAACGGGCTCATGCACGGGTGCGGCGTGCCGCCACGCCTCCGCCTGTTAGTGTAAAAATGTGCACAATGATGGAGCATGTATCATTACCTTTAAGCTTTAATTGTAAAGTGCAATTTACACTTTTCCACACAAAAGGTGCAATTTACACATTTCAAAGTCCAAACAAAGGACAATTCAAATTTTGCATGTAGTTGGTAATCTTGCTAAGGATAACTTGAGTAAAATAAATTGGTAAGGCCGGTTTTTTTATAAGAGAGGCACACTTTTGGCCCCTCTTTGTTGATTGTCAATTTGCTCCTTTGCATCACAATTGACATACTTAGCTTTTAATCTTGCAATACCTTGTAGCATACCAAATTTATCTACAAAATGGCTAACTCAGGTTCGGGGCTCCTCAAACCCAAAATCTTAAGTGTAATAGGAAATTATGTGTTAGTCAAAACCTTATTATCAAAATGACGTGTCTGAAATAAATAAACTTATCCTTCCATTCTCAGGTAGCAGAAAATTCTCTGAAGCCGCCTTTTTTTCCTAGAATAAAATAATTTCTTGCCTCCATGCGATGGACCAAAGCAATACTTCTGACTTTGCCGAGGACATTATTGGGGCTCGGAATTATGCAAACTCTAGCCTGAACCCTGAGGCCCTTAAGCATAAAAGGGTAGGTAACGGGGGAAAGAAAGACTTCCGAGTATTGTCAAGTAGAACTTACCCTTTGAGGTCATCTAAGAATATTTTCAGGGTTCTTCGTTTTAGATCAGTTCTAGATAAGTCACTTATTGACGTTGTACAAACTCTAACAGAAAGAGCCACGAAGAAGTCACCTGGCGACTCTATGGACACTCTAGTAAAACCCACAAAGGTGGTCCGGACGATGAGTTATCAAAAATTCGTAAGCGAATTAGATACATTTTGAATCAGATGAACTACCAGCAAAGTTTTCTTGAAGCATATGCCGGTGAAGCCTGGAAAAATCAAAGGTTCGCCACCTCTCTATCCATGTATTTGATTTGATTTGATTTGCTGGCGTCTTCTCGTGAATTGTAAAAAATACTTATGTTTTCCTCCTTTAGTGTATATCTTTATTTTTTATTTTTACGTTTAATTTTCTTTTCTTTTTTGTGCATATATGGAGCACTTTTATGTATGAACGTGTATCTTCAAAATGCATGAACAACTTTATATTATTACGTTGTTGCGTTCTTCTATTGTTTTGCTAGCTAAAACACACGCAGGGACATTCTTAGCGGGTTTTCTTTTGGTGCGTGTGAATTTGAACAAAGACTGGTCCTTCACCCATTTCATGTTTTTATGGTCATCTATTATGGGCTCATGTCACGGGTTATGGGCTTTCTTTTTCCTATTTGTCCGACCGGGCATGTGTTTGATTAGGTGGTCGGTATCTCAGTCACCTGTCTCAATCAGCAGTATGTTTTTTCATTTTGTGTTGTCAATTTTGTGATAAACAGGAAGTAGAATGTGTTTTTAGCATGTCTTTTTTTCAGAAACATACATGAAGTGTATCTATGTGTTTTGGAGTTTTCTTTGTTGGTCGAACGAAAATAGACGAACATGACAACAAATCACTTTTTTATAGACAACAAGAAAAATGTAGGCGAGTTGCATGTGCACCACTAGACACGAAACTACAGTGGCCACAACGTGACTGCAATTGGGGAAGAGGGTTGTCGGGCCAGTTGCATGTCCACCACTAAATACGCAACTGCAAGTTGCAATCGACTGTAACTGCATGTATACATTTTAAACATGGTAGACAATTTAAAAATACATAATTAATATTTTAAAAATAAATGTTCTTGATATATACATTTTTCGTATACATCAATAACTTTTTATACATGTTTAACGTTTTTAACACATGATTAGCATTTTCAAATACAGTGATTAACTTTTCTTTCAAATACAATTTTATACACGTTGTACATTTTTCATATATGTCTGAAACATTTATTTGATATATGGTTATCTTTTTCCAAATACATGATTAACATTTTATTAATTATGTCACATACATTTTCTGAAATGCATGAATATTTTTTAAATTTGTATAAATTTAACATTTTTAAAATATATGAACTTACATGGAACCTACTTGGACAGGCCCCTTCACGACGCCCTGATGTGAGCACTCGCCCCAACTAGTGTTACGCCAGGCATAGGCTTGCCCGTCGCTGTAGGTTCGCTCGCTCGCTCCGGTTTTCTTCCTTTTTGTTTCTTTTTTGTTTTTCTTTGTATTTTCACCGCATTTCTTTGTTTTTCTGTTCTCCCTTCGTTATACTTTGTCTTTTTTTGATTTTTCACTTGATTTCTTGGGTTCTTTATTTCTTTGTTGTACTTTATGTTTTTTTTTCTTGGTTTTCTTGTATTCCTTGGTTTTCTTAGCTTTTCTTTCTGTTTCTTTGTCGATTTTAATCAAATTTTTAACACAATTCTACTTGTTCTTTCATATGAACACTTTTTTTAATACAAAGTTACATTTTCCCAAATACACAATATACATTTTTAATGCTAATACATATTTTTTAAACTACACACAATATGTATATATATATATAGGACAACACTATTCTAATCATGGTATTAGAATAGTTATTCTAATCACATCACCCTATAAGGGCGCGATTGAGATGCTCCCGAACTTGCCGAACCAGCAACTAATAAAAGAAAAATCTAAAATCTAAAAAGTGCATACGCACTATTTAGAGACATCGAGCGGCCGGCTCGCGGCCGCACGATCCGGCATCACAAGCGATATCTGACAAGGTCCCGGCCCAAACCACTGACAGCCTCTCTCTGTCTTCCCCGCAGCACCCGCGTCTCTCTTTCTATTCTCTCTCTCACTCTTCCCCATGGATTTGGATCAGAGGGGGCTCGCCGGCCTCTCCCCTCAACGCCGACCACCAGGAGCCTCCCACTAACCGGCCACCAGCCTACCACACTCCACCGGTGGATCGGAGGAGGGGAGGACCACCCCGGCGTGGCTCTACCCCGAGGTCGACGTCGCACCACCACCACGACGGTTGTCTTGGCCGCACCACCACCTGCCTACTCCACCATGGCGTCCTCTCCAACTGCCCCATGCTCCATGGGCAACCAGATCCAGCCCCATCGCTGCCGTGCCATGCCGTCGTCGTCGGGATGCGGCCGTCGTCTCCTTCCTCTGCCCGAGGCTGGTTGAGATCCTTCCTCTCCGGCTCCGACTGAGCCCACTACCCCCCATCTGCTTGCTCTTTGATGACCTCCTCCACGCGCCTGGACGCCGTGATGGCGGAGGTGGAGGATCCTCTGGTCACCGTGTGTCTGATGTTTGTGTCACACTGGCGGAGATGGAGCAGCCTCCGGTGGTGGTGGTGTCTGATGTGGTCTTTCCGGCGTCATGATCTGTTGAGCGGAGGTGCGGCAGTGTCAGGTCCCAGCGCCGACAGTGATTCTGACCTGATTCAGGCAGAAGGGTCCCGTGAGAGAGCATTGACTCTCGTCGGAAATTCGTTGCCTGGACTATCATAGCCTAGCGATTCTAGGTGCCTGCATGTCAATACAATGTAGTAGTATTTGCTAGTAGTCCTGGTACACGAGTCTAGTTTATATTTACATTTTTAATGCTTGTTTTCCTTTTTCTAATTTAGTGCTAGTCTGCTACTCAGTACATGACTGAAGCAAACTAGTCCAATTCTATGTGTGTTTCATCTTCCTTGCAGAAACTGAATGATTGGGTGGTGAAATAAGTGTTTTCTTTAGTCAACTACCACTATAACCTTTGTATGTTTTGGTTTTTGGGCGGCGATTTGAGTTGGAATAGGAAGAGGGAAGTACATAAGAGTACTGAGAGGATAGTTCTAATGTTATTGCTCAATCCTCTCAAAATGCATCTGTGTGGTTTCTCTGTTTTCTTGCATGCATATAAGTAACCAGTTGGCTAGTTTGCTGTCATAGTTGCACAAAAACGCAAATGCAGTTGGATCATGCATATACAAATCTCAGCTGGCTAGCCAACTTATGAAGTTGCACAGTGAGGGCTAACCAGTTGCACAAGCAATGGTATTCAGATGGATACATTGTGTAAACCATGTTCAAGCAGTATGTGTGTTCTTTTGGTTGGACACTCATGTGTGCTCTGTTGTCAGAAGGGTATGCATTCATACATGAGTTTGCAATTCAAGGCAGTACATATCCTAGCTGGCTTAGTCACACTTATGTAGTTGTACAGGGAAGGGCTATATAGTTGCTTGACAATTAGTTTAGTTTTGGCTCCAATGCCTAAATCATGACCATGCAGTGTGTATGCTGATTTTTTGGTTGCACACTCATGTGTGACTGTTGGCCATACAGTGCATCAAGTTGCACACATTTTATTTTGTTTTGTAGGTGTGCTTTGAAAAATAAACATTACTTGCTTACCTCATAGCATTTTTTGATATCAATTGTTTTTGCTCATTTTTACTCTTTAATGCATTTGGTTGCTTCGACTAATTTGTTTGTTCGCTTTTCTTTTCACAGACCAAAAATGGTTGTAGAAGGAGATACGGCTCCTAGTGAAGGAGAGGTATGTTTGATTTTTTTCATCATTTTTCATTTATCCTTGTAGCAGTTTTGTTTTGAAATTATAATAAGGCCTCCATTGGTTCATAGGATAGGAATACTATAGGAATAAGAAAATCATAGGAAGTGAGATGACATGCATCTCAATTCTTATAGAGAAGGAGATGTCATGTGATGCATAGGATAGGAATTTTTCCATTGAATCTTAGCTAATGTTTTTCCTCCAAAATGTGAAGGATTGATTCCTATCCTACATAGGAATATGAATTCATTCCTACAAACCAAAGGGCTTCAAAGGAAATTTTCCTTTATAAATCCTATCCTATAGAAATTCTATGAAATTCCTATAAACCAAAGGAGGCCTAACTATTTTGGGGGGGTTTTCCTGACCATATTATGTGTTTTGTTTGGCTATGCAGGGGCCGTAAACAATTCTTCTTGGGGGAACTCGAAACAGCCTGCCAAGCGGCAGTCGCGTCGTCCTGATATCGATGGGGAGGCAGAGAATGATGAGGTAAGTATCGTGCAAGGTTTTTGACTCAACGAGTCGTTCTGGGGTAGTGACACTTGACGATTCATGCCGTGCCGATCTAGTTGAGGTGTTAGAGTCGACTTATAGTTATGACTCATCGACTAGTCGTGACTATTTGTTCAACTAAAAAACATGAGTATCGAGCAAGCAGTGTGGGTGCTTTCCTTTTTTTGCACACACACACAAGTAACTTTTTCCATGCATCCTTTAGGTTGGTGACCCATTCCGCTTCGTGAAACGGCGGAAACGGAAGGCGACCACGCAGGTTAGAGTTGTAGCTGGAGTTGGCACACCGTCTGCAGCAGCTGCCGAGGTAACATAAAATGGCATTAGGATTTTTTTTCTATGCAAACAAACCTGGGATATTATTTTTTACACAGTTGCAAAAGAACCAGCTAGGTGTTGGCATCCTGAACTTTTATAGTTGTACACAAATCAATTAGGAGTTGGTATCATCAACTTTTCAAATAGTTGCACAACAGTATCATACGAGTTGGCATCCTCGACTTTCATAGTTGCACCAGAACCATTTGGTAGTTGGCAGTCTCTACTTTTTGAATAGTCTCATAACAATATCACATGAGTTGGCATCCGCAACTATTTTAGTTGCACAAGAACCAGTCAGGAGTTGGCATCCCCAATTTTTTAATAGTTTCACAACAGTGCCACATGAGTTGGCATCTTCATCTTCTTTAGTTGCACAAGAACCATTCAGTAGTTGGCATCCTCATGTGTTCACATGCATATGATTTTCTAGGTGTGCAAATGCACTTGAATATAGTTGTACTACTTATTCGGAAGATTATAATTTGTTTAATTCACTATTTTGTCTATTTTCTTATGTTTAGATAGGCTAAATTCATCATGTTCCTCAGTTCACAATTCATTACATAGCTACACAAACATGCAACATGATTTGCATGCAAGAGTACTTGCAGTTGCACAAAATAGATTATGTAGCTGCACAACAGCCAACAGAAAGGCTTTTTTGGAATTCTGCATACAATTTTTTAGCTAAAACCAAAATGAATCTGAAATTATCTGAGTTAGCATCTTCTACTTTTATATGAGTTGATGATGCCTACTGAAATCCAAACTCCACAAGTAGATGGATACGAGAGTGTTGTCAATTGCACAATTGTATTGGTTAAGTTGCACAAATAAAAGCTAGAGTTGGTTCATTTTTTCTCAAGCTTCTTTTTTTGCATCATGTGCAGGTTTTACAGGTTACGGGGGTGGATGAAATGATGTAGATTTTTACACACAATTCTAAGCTACAAAGTCACACATACTACTGTGTGGGAAGATTAAAGAAAAACATATACTTCTTGTCTAGTTGGTAGTTATATTTTCATAGTACCTACAATAAGTTTTTTTCTTTTTCTTTTGCTACAGTGATACAGGTTCTTCTGCATCATGTGTGAAATAAGACTCTATATGTGCTCTCTTATATATATTTGCATTTTTTCATGTGCCAGTAATAAGACGCGGGAGGTGATTGCACCACACAGTATTATAGTTGCTCATTACGTGAAGTTGGTTCATGTAGCGCTAAAATTGCACCACACAGTATTATAGTTGCTCATTACGTGAGGTTGGTTCATGTAGCACTAAAATTGCACCACACAGTATTATAGTTGATTGTGATAGCACAAAAGTTGGTTTAAAAAATAGTTGCATCTCATAGTATAAAAGTTGCACCATCTAGTACAACCAGTTGGCGATGAAAAAAGTTCATCGAAACATATATAAATGGGGTCTAGTTTTAGAGATCTCGTCGTGAGAGTTCCAACGGTGAAAACGGATTTTAATTCCGACATGTAATTCATAAGTTATTGCTTTTTGAATTTTTTGGAATGCAATTAATTGCTTTTTTGCTTTATTACTGACACATGGAAGAGCACATGGAAACGACCTTGGGCCAGGGTGAAGGGGAGTGCGTTGGATGATGCTTTTTAATTTTGGTCTCCCAGGGATCAAGCGGACTTTCCTAATCTGGCAATGGGACATAAATTTTCCTAATACAGCCGGCTGCCGAGGAGCGCTAGCGAGCGCACGGCTGCTCACTAGACGCGTTCAAAGAAAAAAGCACACCCCCGACCCCAACCATCCCCTCCGCTGGCGACGCGACCTCCCCAGATCCTTCGGCGGCTGAAACTGCAACTATCCCTAGGTGGTTTTGGTAATTCATAACAACATATAGCTCATTGAGCTAATGCTATTCCAAGATGATTATTTCAGGAAAGCTCAATGATTGGCATGGCATGGATGTTGAAAGTGGATCCCTCAAAATGCTAAGGACAAAGGATTGGCTCAAGCTCAAAAGCTCAAGACTCTTCATTTTATATTTTAGTGATCCGAGATCACATTGAGTCTTTAGGAAAAGCCAATACTATCAAGGAGGGATGAGGTGTTGCTTAATGAGCTTCTTGCTTCATGTGCTTAGTGATATGCTCCAAAACCCTCAACTACTTTCCCATATCCACATTTGACCTAAACCCAAAGCCAAACTCGGCCCTACCGATTCTTTCAACCCGGCACCACCGAGTTTCACTTGTCATAGCCATTGCCAAACCCTAGCAATTCGGTTCTACCGATAGGGATCTCGGTCTCACCAAGATGGGATTGCAAACTCTATGTTTCCCTTTCGTAACTTTTTGGTCTCATCGAAAGAGCGGATCGGTCCCACCGTGATTGCAATGTAAACTCTCTGTTTCCTTTTTGTAACATTTCGGTCTCACCGAAAGAGAAAATCGGTCCCACCGAGTTTACCTGACCAACTCTCTGGTTAGCTTATTACCAAAATCGGTCTCACCGAGTTTGTGTAATCGGTCTCACCGAGATTACGTTATGCCCTAACCCTAACCATATCGGTCCTACCGAGTTGCATGTCAGTCCCACCGAAAATCTCTAACGGTCACTAGGTTTACTATTTCGGTCCGACCGAGTTTGTTGATTCGGTCCCACCGAGATTGGTAAATTTTGTGTAACGGTTGGATTTTGTGTGGAGGCTATAAATACCCCTCCACCTCCTCTTCACTCGTGGAGAGAGCCATCAGAACACATCTACACTTCCAACTCATATGTTCTGAGAGAGAACCACCTACTCATGTGTTGAGGCCAAGATATTCCATTCCTACCATATGAATCTTGATCTCTAGCCTTCCCCAAGTTGCTTTCCACTCAAATCTTCTTTCCACCATATCCAAATCCCGTGAGAGAGAGTTGAGTGTTGGGGAGACTATCATTTGAAGCACAAGAGCAAGGAGTTCATCATCAACACACCATTTGTTACTTCTTGGAGAGTGGTGTCTCCTAGATTGGCTAGGTGTCACTTGGGAGCCTCCGACAAGATTGTGGAGTTGAACCAAGGAGTTTGTAAGGGCAAGGAGATCGCTTACTTCGTGAAGATCTACCGCTAGTGAGGCAAGTCCTTCGTGGGCGATGGCCATGGTGGGATAGACAAGGTTGCTTCTTCGTGGACCCTTCATGGGTGGAGCCCTCCGTGGACTCGCGCAACCGTTACCCTTCGTGGGTTGAAGTCTCCATCAACGTGGATGTAGGATAGCACCACCTATCCGAACCACGGGAAGAACATCCGTGTCTCCAATTGCGTTTGAATTCTCCAAACCCTTCCCTTTACATTCTTGCAAGTTGCATGCTTTACTTTCCGCTGCCAATAGACTCTTTGCATGCTTGCTTGAATTGTGTGATGATTTCTTGACTTGTCCTAAAGTAGCTAAAATCTGCCAAGAACTAAAATTGGGAAAAGGTTAAGTTTTTATTTGGTCAAGTAGTCTAATCACCCCCCCTCTAGACATACTTTTGATCCTACAAGTGGTATTAGAGCTTTGGTCTCCATTTGCTTTGATTTCCATAGCTTTTGGTGGTCATAGCCTTGGTTTCACAACCTAGGAGAGTATGGCATCTAGCGAGGGAAATTATCACCGTAGAGGTCCTTACTTTGATGGTACTAATTTTGCTAGTTGGAAGCATAAAATGAAAATGCATATTCTTGGACATAACCCCGCCGTTTGGGCTATTGTGTGTGTTGGTTTGCAAGGTGACTTCTTTGATGGGAGAGAACCAAACCATGAAGCTACCGCGGATGAGTTGAAGATGTTGCAATACAATGCTCAAGCTTGTGATATTCTCTTCAACGGATTGTGCCCCGAAGAATTCAACAAAATCAGCCGTCTTGAGAATGCAAAGGAAATTTGGGACACTTTGATTGATATGCACGAAGGTACCGACTCCGTCAAGGAATCCAAATTGGATGTGCTTCAAAGTCAACTTGACAAGTTCAAAATGAAGGATGGTGAAGGTGTCGCTGAAATGTACTCTAGGCTTGCTCTCATCACAAATGAGATTGTCGGCTTAGGGAGTGAAGAGATGACCAATAGATTCATCATCAAGAAGATTCTAAGAGCCTTGGATGGAAAATATGATACCGTGTGCACATTGATCCAAATGATGCCCAATTACAAAGATCTCAAGCCAACGGAGGTAATTGGAAGAATTGTTGCTCATGAGATGTCACTTAAGGATAAAAAGGAACTTCACAACAAATCAAGTGGTGCCTACAAAGCCTCATGTGAAGCCCCTACATCATCAAGTGAGAAACAAAACTTCAATGAAGAATTGAGCTTAATGGTGAAGAACTTCAACAAGTTCTACAAGAGTAGAAGCAAAGATAGAAGCTCCAAGTCAAGGTCCTACAATGACAAAAGATCTTCTAGTCGGGAGCGAAACTGCTACAATTGTGGAAGACCCGGACACTATTTCAATGAGTGTACGGCTCCCTACAAGAGAAGAGAAGACTCTCAAAAAAGAAGTAGCAAAAGAGAAGAATCACCACCAAGAGAGAGAAGGAGTAGAGATGATCATTATGAACGAAGATACTCACGAAGAAGCAAGGATTCGGAAAGGAAGGAAAAATCATCAAGGAGCTACACAAAACGAAGACATCAAGCTCATGTTGGTGAATGGGTATCCGGCTCCGACTCCGACGACCACTCCGAGAGAAGTTATCACTCCGATTCCGAATATACTCAAGATGAAGGTGTTGCCGGTCTAGCACTTGTGTCAACCAACTCCTACGACATATTTGACTCACCAAATGAAGGAATTGGAAGATGCTTCATGGCCAATGGTCCTAAGGTAACACACCCCGAGTATGTTGATTTTAATAGTGATGAAGATGACTTGTTAGGTGATGATGATTTACTTGTTGACAACTCTAGTGATGAATACTATGATGAAACGTCAATTAATCATGCTAATCAAGATAAAACGAATGACAATGATAAGGAGAAGATTGAGGCTCTAACTAAAGAACTAAACACTCTTAAGTTAGCTCATGAAACTATCTTCGAAGATCATCGAGAACTTTTAAGAGCTCATGAGAAGTTACGCTTTGAAAAGCTCAATCTTGAGCAAGAGCATGAGTTTTTAAAGGCAATCAATGATGATCTCCGCAAGAAAAGTTCTTCTTACATTGCCAAGCATTTACTCTTATCCACTTACATGCCTCAAGTCAAGTCTAGTAACGAGAACAAGAAAGATTCTTCCTCTAGTAGTAACAATGATCATGCAAAATCCAATATTGTTGCTTCTAGTAGTTCTCTTGATTCCACTAATGATTCTCTTAGCCAAGTTACACTTGAGCAAGAAAATAGCTTATTGAAGGGAATTATAGAGAAAGGAGTGTACAAAATCCTTGCCGGGAGTAAGCAATTCGAGGAAATTGTGCGCAAGCAAGGAAGGCACCGGAAGAATCAAGGTGTTGGTTTTGAACGAAAGTTCAATGCCAATGGAGTTGAGTGGGAAGAAGATCAATACCCCAAGACAAAGTTTATTCCTCAACAAGAGAAGTATGATACTTTCTTCAAGGGGACACAAGCTCAAGATGATCTTCCACCACAAGACTACAAGCAAAAAGGCAAGGACAAGCTTCAAGAGGAAATTGATGCATTTGAAGAAGCTCCTAAGACCTTAGTCAAGTGGATTCCCAAGACCACTTCAAGTTCCACTTCATCAAGTACGACTACAACTCCAAGGATTCCCATCAAGATGGTGTGGATCCAAAAGAGGAAAAACTAGAGAGTTCTTGAGGGTGACTCCGCCAACATACTTCACTCTTATCATTTTGGCAAGAACAAGTGAAATCAACTTCCACATCTTGCACTAGTTCAAGGAGTCACAAACCCTCTTGTTGGTAAGACAAGGGACAAGGTAACCTAAAAGTTTTCATGGACATCATCTTGTGTGTGCATCACTCTATGTCTATGGATATCCTTGTTTGTTCCTTGTGGGACTAACCCATGTAGGTATTGAAAGTGCAATTCACTCAAATGGATAGCTCCAAGTGATCTACATCAACATTGAGCATCCACATCTTCAACATCTACATGAAGTCATCATCGACAAAACCCAAGGTTAGTTCATCCCTCTTAGGGGGATATCACATCTAGGGGGAGCTTTACTCTAAGACTTGAGCTAAAGCAACTCTAAAGATGTGAATACAACAATGCTTTATGTAAAAGTGGTAACCCCACTTGAGCTTAAACGATGAGTATGACATATGATCAAGTGCTCTCACTTGACTCCTAAGTCAATATACTCATATATAGATGACCTAGTCATTGCCAATTGCTTGATAGATGCTAGAATTGGTTGTGCATGCTTTGTCACATATTTCAATTGCCATTTTATTGTGTGAGCATGTTGGTTGCATATTTTACTCATTCGAGGACATCCACTTGTTGTTTTGATTGTTTGGTTTTATTTCCTTTTGCCAAGTGGATGGACAAGAATGCCTAAGAACCTCCTCTAGCTATCTATGCTTTTCTCGTCTCAAACTCTATTCATGCTACATCACAAAATTTGATCAAGTCAGATTCGAACCACTCTGTGTGAGGAGCACTCGGAGTCCCCGATTCATCATAGACTTAAACTTCCAAAACCTCTTTATGATTCTCGGTCTGACCAATATCCTACTTTCGGTCCTACCGAGATCATTAAGTTGATCTGAATTTTCGATCTCGGTGCAACCGATTTGAACCATTCGGTCACACCGAGTTGCAATAACTGTATACAGTTTTGCATCTCGGTGCCACCGAGTTGTTCCACTCGGTCACACCAACAGGGTCGGGCTATATATAGCCACGGGCAAAAATTTGGAAATTTCTCCGAACCCCTTCGCCCGCACGATAGCTCGCTCTGCCAACGTGGTCTCCGGATCGTCTCCTCGCCGCCAGCCGCCTCCAGTCGCTGGTCTCCATCGCCGTCAACGGAATTCTACCCCGCCATTGCCGCCGTAGCGAGTCTCCGCCGAACTAGGGTATGGACTCGATCTTTGTGCTATCCCCAATCTGATTCCTAGCACATTGTGATCATATTGATTCTAGCCACGATTGAAACACTCCTATCCAGTCAATGCGTTCGTAGAATAGGATTGATTCGAAAATTTTAGGGTTAGGTTTCCGCCGAAACCATCTCGGACCCACCAAGTTGAAAAACTCGGTCTCACTGATTTGGCTCATGCCATTGCACAAGTAAGACTCGGTCTGACCGAGAATTACTAATCGGTGTGACCGATTTTGGAACTTTGTGAAACCCTAGCAGTCTCGGTGCCACCGAACTGTGACTCGGTCTGACCGAGTTCACTAGTTTAGGTTCCAAAACTGCTTCGGTATCACCGAGTTTAAAAAATGGTAGATCCGAGATGATTTCTGTGGGAAACTAAAACTAAGATTTTGAGTCATTCTTTTGTAAAAATCTCTGCATTTTGTGATGCTTATCTATTCTACCTCATCTATAAACTGTTCACAGGGTTAGCAGTCAGATTGTTCATCATGTCAGATCAGAGTGACAGCCAGAATGTGTCAGAACAGCAAGTGCACATGAGTGAGGGCACTAGTCCCTCCAGTTCTTCAGATGAAGGCAGCAGGAGCACCCCTAGCAACTTGCCAAAAGCTGCCACCAGACAAAGGAAGAAGAGAACCTCAGACTCAGAGGATGAGGACTATGTGGCAGAAGAGGAAGCTACTTCCAAGAAAGTAGTGCTCAAGAAGGAGTATGGCTCAGCTCAAGGCACAAATCCAGGATTGAAAATCAAAAGGCCAGCAAGTAGACAGCCTATGCCAAAGGCCAGAGCTTCAACTCAGATTCCTGAAAAGCCTGCACCCATAGAGCCAGTTGCTGCTGAAGGGAAGAAGAGGAAGGAAAGGGTCAAAAAGACCACTGCTAGAGTGCTTGGGAGATCCTCAATCATGAGAGATTCTGAAGAGGAAGAGGAAGAAGAGGTTGTTGCACCAGCACCTAAGGCACCTAAGCTTATGGGTGATGCTATCAGGACAGGGGCTGCTGCATCAAAGCCCAAAGAAGCACCCAAAGCTGCCTCCAAGCCCAAGTCAGCTCCAAAGAGGAATACAAGGAGCATACCAGCTGCTGAAAAGAACAAGGCCCCAGTGCCTGACATTGCTGAAGAAGAAGAAGAAGGTCAAGTGCTCAGAAAGCTTAAGCCCAAGATCCCAGACCACAATGATGCTCATCCTGTGGCTGAGAACATGAAAATCAGAAGAGACTCAGGGCTCGGGAAGTGGAGAGAAGCAGATCCGTATGCTTCAAGGAGAAGAACTGCTATTGACTACAGGTTCCACACAAAGGAACAGCAGGACTTCTATGAGACAGTTTTGTTGGACAAGAAACCTATCGTTTGTGAAATGAGGTGGGTCGACTGGAAGTACATCAAGGAAAATGAAGAGCACTTTCCTGGAGTGCAAGACAGCTTCGAGGCTTGTGGAGTAGCAGACTTTGTTGGGCAGAAGCTCACAAAGTGGAATGAAGAGCTGATCATGCAGTTCTACTCCACAACACACTTCTATCCAGATGGAAGGATTGTGTGGGTGCCATAAGGGATAAGGTATCAATCAACAGTTGCTGAGTGGGCTCAACTGATCAATGCCCCAGAAGAGCAGGAAGATGACTTGGATATCTATGCCAAGAAGAAGATGGACCACAACTCTATGTCCAATATGTATAAGGAAATTCCAAACGAGGCACTTGATACTTTCAAGTTTGGGTCTGTGCATTATCTTCTGTCAGGGCTGCCAACTATTAATTGGATTTTGAGGCACACTCTCTTGTCCAAGTCAGGTGATCACAAGATGATCAGAGGCCATGCAATCAATTTGCTTCATGTATTTGATGTGCCACAGAAGTTCAAGGTGATGAGCCTCATGGTAGAGACCATTAAGAGGACAGCAGCTGATCAGAAGAGGAGTTGTGGATATGCCCCACAAATTCAGGAGTTAATCAACTCAAAGATGGGCACAGGCACATACTTGCTGGACAAAGAACACCTGCCCATCCATCCAGATTTTGAAGATAATCAAGTTGTGATGAATGAGAATGAACCATCACCAGTTCAAGCACAAGCAAAGAAGGAGCAGGCAAGGAAGGAGAAAGCTGCCAAGATGCCAACTCAAGAGGAGGCATCTGAGTATTTCTTGAAAACCAAACAAGAGCAGCTTGGTTACTTGATTGCATCCACACTGAGGATTGAGAAAGGACTGGCCACCCTCACTCAGAATCAGCAGAGCTTAGAGAGGATCATGGAACAAAAGTTCTATGACCTAGATGTGAAGGTAACAGAAATTCAGTCTGCAGTGGAACAATTACAGGATGATATGCAGGAGAGGAAGGGCAAGACTACAACTGATGCATTTGCCAGAGTGCCGCGAGCTCTGAGGTCGACTGCAGTGCCAGTTCCTGACACCAGAGCCACCACCTCAGCTCCAGCCACAGCACCAGCCCAACCAGCTCCAGCATCTACTTCAGCTTCAACTCCAACCACATCTACAGAAGGCTTCGTCCTTGGAGTGATCCGGACTCCACCACCACCAGAAGATCAAGCCTGAGAGTCGATCTAGCACTATGCATTTTCTAGGAACTTTTTGGTAACTTGTTGCCAAAGGGGGAGAAAAATGTATAGATCATAGGCTTCGAGAGAGAGAGTGTTGCTTTTATTCTCTCTTGCTTTATTTGGTGGTTTTTCAGACTTTGTTTGCTTTTGGTTGAGATACTTTGATATGCTTGTGAGACATTGATGATCATGTGTTTGATCATAAGCTACACTTATGCATGCTTGATATTATCCTATCTATATTACGTGATCATTCACGTTCCTTGGTGATGAGTGCATGTATTTCAATTCTTATCATTTTAAGCGCTCCACCAAGATGTATGTGACATGGAAGAGTAACTCATGATTCTAACTCCTTGTGCATTTGCAGTCCAAAGCAAATTTTAAAATATGCACAAATTTAGGGGGAGCTCTTACTTATCACATAATTCTCAAAGCAACGATATATTTCATTCTTATTATTATTTGTCGAAGCTTTGATCTATATGTTGTCATCAATTACCAAAAAGGGGGAGATTGAAAGAGCAACTATCCCTATGTGGTTTTGGTAATTCATAACAACATATAGCTCATTGATCTAATGCTATTCCAAGATGATTATTTCAGGAAAGCTCAATGATTGGCATGGCATGGATGTTGAAAGTGGATCCCTCAAAATGCTAAGGACAAAGGATTGGCTCAAGCTCAAAAGCTCAAGACTCTTCATTTTATATTTTAGTGATCCAAGATCACATTGAGTCTTTAGGAAAAGCCAATACTATCAAGGAGGGATGAGGTGTTGCTTAATGAGCCTCTTGCTTCATGTGCTTAGTGATATGCTCCAAAACCCTCAACTACTTTCCCATATCCACATTTGACCTAAACCCAAAGCCAAACTCGGCCCTACCGATTCTTTCAACCCGGCGCCACCGAGTTTCACTTGTCATAGCCATTGCCAAACCCTAGCAATTCGGTTCTACCGATAGGGATCTCGGTCTCACCGAGATGGGATTGCAAACTCTCTGTTTCCCTTTTGTAACTTTTCGGTCTCACCGAAAGAGCGGATCAGTCCCACCGAGATTGCAATGTAAACTCTCTGTTTCCTTTTTGTAACATTTCGGTCTCACTGAAAGAGCAAATCGGTCCCACCGAGTTTACCTGACCAACTCTCTAGTTAGCTTATTACCAAAATCGGTCTCATCGAGTTTGTGTAATCGGTCTCACCGAGATTACGTTATGCCCTAACCCTAACCATATCGGTCCTACCGAGTTGCATGTCAGTCCCACCAAAAATCTCTAACGGTCACTAGGTTTACTATTTCGGTCCGACCGAGTTTGTTGATTCGGTCCCACCGAGATTGGTAAATTGTGTGTAACGGTTGGATTTTGTGTGGAGGCTATAAATACCCCTCCACCTCCTCTTCACTCGTGGAGAGAGCCATCAGAACACATCTACACTTCCAACTCATATGTTCTGAGAGAGAACCACCTACTCATGTGTTGAGGCCAAGATATTCCATTCCTACCATATGAATCTTGATCTCTAGCCTTCCCCAAGTTGCTTTCCACACAAATCTTCTTTCCACCAAATCCAAATCCTGTGAGGAGAGTTGAGTGTTGGGGA
Organism: Triticum urartu; assembly: GCF_056163025.1. Lineage (NCBI taxonomy): Eukaryota > Viridiplantae > Streptophyta > Magnoliopsida > Poales > Poaceae > Triticum > Triticum urartu. Next base: position 476,114,540 of record NC_141873.1, on the reverse strand, counting down.
GACTATCATTTGAAGCACAAGAGCAAGGAGTTCATCATCAACACACCATTTGTTACTTCTTGGAGAGTGGTGTCTCCTAGATTGGCTAGATGTCACTTGGGAGCCTCCGACAAGATTGTGGAGTTGAACCAAGGAGTTTGTAAGGGCAAGGAGATCGCCTACTTCATGAAGATCTACCGCTAGTGAGGCAAGTCCTTCGTGGGTGATGGCCATGGTGGGATAGACAAGGTTGCTTCTTCGTGGACCCTTCATGGGTGGAGCCCTCCGTGGACTCGCGCAACCGTTACCCTTCATGGGTTGAAATCTCCATCAACGTGGATGTAGGATAGCACCACCTATCCGAACCACGGGAAAAACATCCGTGTCTCCAATTGCGTTTGAATTCTCCAAACCCTTCCCTTTACATTCTTGCAAGTTGCATGCTTTACTTTCCGCTGCCAATAGACTCTTTGCATGCTTGCTTGAATTGTGTGATGATTGCTTGACTTGTCCTAAAGTAGCTAAAATCTGCCAAGAACTAAAATTGGGAAAAGGTTAAGTTTTTATTTGGTCAAGTAGTCTAATCACCCTCCCCCCTCTAAACATACTTTCGATCCTACAGCGGCTTGACCTCCCAAATCCTCGCCGCCGCGCCCAAGCTTGGGCGCCGACCTAGCAGCCCCGTTCGCCGCCCAGCCACTTCCCTGCGCCGTCGCCTGCGCACAACCGCCGCCGCGACCCACCTCCCCGCACTGCCACCTTCCCACCACCGCCGCCACCGGGATCCACGCACCTCCACGCGTCGCTGGTGCCTGTGCTCGTCGGCGTGCCCGCGTTCTTCCCCGTTGACGAGATCGAGCGAGTGCCTCCGGTTCCGCTGCAAAGTCTCCTCCCCCACGCGATGCAGGCCTCCCCGGGGCGCCGTGCGCCAGCAACCCACGGCTGTGTCTCCCGCCCTCCGGCTCTTCCCGACTTCACCCGGCGAGGCTCCACAGCCACCGCACTGCCTAATCCCGGTGGGGCTCTTCCACCGCGGTGCCTAGGTCGTTCAATGACAAAGCCCAGGTAAGTTCATAGGCGCAACAATGTCCCTCGGATCCCACTGCAACCATGCTATTCTCGCCAGCGCACCATCCATGACGGGCGCCATTTTCTGTTTCTTCACTACATATGTGAATCCTCTCCTCAAATGGCCACTTGATGTAGACTGCATCATCTTAGAAGAAAGCCAGTGACAATCTATCGAGTGAAGCCGATGCAATGTCAAGCGAACATACCTATGCAGCTGACAATTTGGCCGGCGGCAACAACATTTCTTGGCACGTGGGTGCTGGTTTTGGCGGGCAAGCAAGCAGCAACAAGCAGCTGCAGGCAAAAGCTACTAGCAGGTGGAAAATAATTCTAGATCAACAATGTTTTACATCGCGAGCTCACTTGTGTATAATTTGATGGCAGGCTGTTGGATTTAGTCGACGGTTGATGGTGTCATGTTGTTCCTACTACTGAATGCACTTTGAGTTTGTATGGTCAACGCTATGAATTATTGAAGCGGATGGACAGGTTTGTAGAATACTCAACTAGATATGTTAGTCTTCAAACATCAGCAGAGCTCGTTTTCAAACAGCAATACCAATGTACATCTTCTACAAACAAACAAAAAGGGGAAATATGCTAGTCTTGCTGCTCATCTACTCTTAATTTTCAACTGACAAAAAATTATTGATCTGAATTGGCAGGTGTTTGATTGGCTCCTCTAACTCCCTTCGCCATGCCACACACCTCGCGTCGCTGGACCACCGTGGTCACAGGCAGAATCCTTTCGTTCAGTATCCAACGCAAGCAAATCTGAATCCGCACGCGCAAGCCTTCCGTTGCCGAGTCAGCCCTCGTTCTGCTGACTGCTTCTGCACTACTTAAGTCGCGCCACCTGCACCTGTTATCACCACAGGACGTTCTACTACACATATATGCTATACTACGACTAAACGCCAGTGGTGGTGAAGTTCTACTACGGCTATACGCTAAGTCTTACTACAGTTGTACGTCAACGACCATGAAAATTCTACTACAGATGTACGCCAAGTTGTACTACAGTTATACACCGGCCGTCATAGTGGTTAACATAACTCCTGTGTGGTTACAGGACATGTGCGTGTGTGTGTGCTTGTAGGATTGCTGGACATGTGTTGGCCTAAGAAATAGGCTTGCTCTCAACACCATATCCCTATATTTTTCTCTCTTGCTATTTACTTCACAAAAATGTACGCATACTTTTTATTCTCTCTAAATAATGTGTGCACACGAGTGAAAAACCTAGAATTTTGAATTAAAAAATGATCATTTCAAAAATTATATTAAAAAGGATTTCCCCATTTCAAGAACAAACCTTGAGGTTCAAATTTAAAAGACAAAAGAAGTTCAAAGTTCAATCACGCGCGCCCTCCGGCCTACAGCAACCTGCCCACCCTGACTCGCTCGCCTCTCGACCAAACACCGCCTCCCATCCCTTTGGCCTGCAGCTGAGGGCTTTCTTGACCTGCATCTAGAGGGGCTCTTCAAATGCATCTGGTCGCGCGCGCCACTGCGACCCACTGGCGCTGAGGTCCTCCACCTCCACCTACTGCCACCATGAAGTTCACTTTTATTATCATTGGAAAAGTTAAACACTATTTGCAGTATTTACATACATCGCTTTTTTGTTCTTCAGAAGCCACTGACTAGTTGCAGTATTTCACATACTTCAAGCATTCTTTGCAGTATTTCACATACTTCAAGCATTCTTTGCAGTATTTCACATACTTCAAGCATTCTTTGCAGTATTTCACATACTTCAAGCTTTCATAGTTCAGGCCACAGGGCCGCTTGAAGATTGGTGTGTTCTTCTTGGGATAAATGCAGAAGACGAAACATCAACAAAGGAATAAAATCCCACAAGTCCTACTGTTATTTTGGGAGCTGGATTGTACTGTTATGAACTTGGTTTCTAGACAACAGGCTCCTATGACCCGTCGTCGATTCAAGATCTGATCCATCTTTGATTCTCTTGTGCTAGTTAGTACTAAGCTGTAATCTGGTAAAGTGACTAATGCTTATGCCTCTTGTGCTAGTTATTTTGGGAGCTGGATTGTAGTGTTATGAACTTGGTTTCTAGACGACAGGCTCCTCTGACCCGTCGTCGATCCAAGATCTGATCCATCTTTGATTCTCTTGTGCTAGTTAGTACTAAGCAGTAATCTCATAAAGTGACTAATGCTTATGCCTCTTGACGTTGGCCATGAGAAATTGTGAAGTTGTATTCCTCTGGTCCATCTTTGATTCCATATGTGTTCTAAACACTAACACGTAACACATAAAAGTTCATTTCATCATATAAAAGTTCATTTCATCACGACTTGCACCTTTGAAGTTCCGGTGTTTTCAAAAACTTTGATTTTCCTCGTTCCTAAAGAATAAAATGAAGAATTTCAAATTAAAAGAACAGAGTATTTTGATGTATACGAAAATCTCAAATTCTTTTCGCTTGTACTAGAAAAATGTGAAGTTCATTTTTTTCAAAAAAAATGTTAGATACTTATTGAAAAACCATATTTTTCTCAAAGAATAAAACTAAAGAAGTTTAAATTAATAGAGAGGTTCAAAGTTTATAAAGAACTCAGATTTTTTTTCTCTCGTTACTAAAGAATAAAAGAAGTTCAAATTTAAAAATGGAATAATTAAAAAATGATTTCCCCTATTTTATAAAAAAATTTAGAAGTTCAAATTAAAATAACGGAGCGATTTGATATTTATAGAAAAAGATTTTCCCCATTACTAACAAATAAAACTAAGAAGTTCAAATTTAAAAAATGGTGAAGTTTGATGTCTGCAAAAAATCAGATTTTTCTCATAATTTTTCCCATTACTAACGAAAAAACCAAGAAGTTAAATTCAGAAATATCCAAGAAGTTTTACGATGTTTATTACAAAACTAGGGTTTTTCCGTTACAAATGAATAACACCAAGAAGTCCAAATTGAAAAAACCAAGAAGTTTATTTTAAAAAAGTATAATAGTTTAATGTACATGAAAAACTCAGATTTTCCTCGATACTAAATAATAAATCAAGAAGTTCAATTTCAACAAATGGAGCAGTTCATTATTTATTACAAAATCTTAAATTTTTCCCATTGCTAACGAATAAACCAAGAAGTTCAGTTCAGAATAACTAAGAAGTTCAACATTTACTAAAAAAACTCAAATTTTTCCCATTTCTAAAAATATAGAAAGTGGTTTAAAATTGAAAAAATAGTGGTTTGATATATATAATAATTCATTTTTTTCATTGCTAAAGGGTAGCATCATTTTGTCATTTAATATTTTTGGAGCAATTTGATTTTAAAAATAAAGTCAATAATTTCAAACTAAAAAATGAAGTACTTCAATGTATACGAAAAACTCAAATTCTTCTTGTTTGTATGTGAAAAGTATGAAATTCAATTTTAAAAAAGTTGTATGATGTTTACATAAAAAAATCATTTTTTTCTTTTCTAAGAAATAAATCTAAGAAGTTCAAATTAAAAAAGGAGAGAAGTTCAGAGATTATAAAAACTTTGGATTTACATGCTCAATTTTGATAAGTGTTTTAGGACTTGGGGCAAAAAAAAGGAGAGAGCGGTTTAAGGTGATAACAGCCTGAAGTTCACGTACTACATGGGTGTGTGTTTCATATGACAAAATAAAAATAAAAAAGCAAAGTCTAAAAAAATTGTTTTCTAGAAGTTCAAGTGCTTGGCCCGGGGAAGTTCAAAAATACTTGTGAGAGAGGCTCACCGTGTATTTACATGTGGAAAACGCATAAAAATGTTGTTTTGTGAGAGAGGCTCACCGTGTATTCCTTCGTGCACGGTTCAGAATTTATATTGCGGGACGACCGACCTCCAATTACATGGTTTAAAATGGCAAGAAATGACGTCCGACCTTCAATTGCGTGTAATTCGACGTATACACAAAAATGTGACAGAAGTTCATAGTGAAACTAACGAGAAGTTCAAGTACTGCAACGAATGCATTTCAGGTGAGAATAAAAATATAGAAAAATAAAAGCATAAAAGGTTTGTTTAAAGAAGTTCAAGTGCTCTGTCCAGGGAAGTTCAAAAATTCTTGCGAGAGAGGTTCACCTCGTATTTCCATGTTTGATTTTTCCGTATAAAAATCGAATACAATTCTTTACTCAAAATATGAAAAGGTGAAGTTCAAATTGAAATAACAGAGAAGTTCGGAGTTTATTAAAACCTAGGATTTACCTGTTCAAAAAATAAAAAACACAACACCATTTTTTGCACTTTTAAAAACAACTCATAAACGGAAAAAAATGGTTGCTAGAAGTTCAAGTACTCGGCGAGGAAAAGTTAAAAAAATCTTGTGAGAGAGGTTCACCGTGTATTTAGATGTCCAAAATACATAAAAAATGTTATTTTTTGTGTTTTAAAATAATTATCTCAAACCAGAGAGAAGTTCAAAGTGATAACAGCCAGAAGTTCACGTACTACATGGTGCATATTTCATATAAGAAAAAAATACAATAAAGTGAAATAGAGTGAAGTTCAGACAGACTTGCCCCAGAAGTTCAACTACTTCACGCAGTGCAAAAAATAGCACGTAAAAAACAGAGTGAAGTTCAAACAGACATGTCCGAGAAGTTCAACTACTTCACACAGTGCATTTCCATTCGCGATGAAGGCAGAAATCATGATCAAGTCATTTTCTAATTTATTTCAAAGTGGTAGGAAAATCATTTGTGTAAGTTAAAGTCCTCGGTCGGAGAAAGTTAAAAAAAATATTGTGAGAGAGGTATGTACAACAAGAATATCATTTGTGTAACACTGACGAAATGGATAAGAAAATTACAAACGAAAATATGCCACATAAGTTCAATGTGGAAACAGTAGAAAGTTCGACTACTATAGTGAATGAATTTGAGATGAAAAACTTTTAAAATCGTCGCGAGTACAAAAAAACGATCAACACGGGAAAGTTCCATATTTACATCAGCTTTCCACCGGTATATCACTTGCTCAATTTCGATGAGTGGATGGAGAGCTACAAGTAGTGGACGGAGATCAACGGGAAAAAAAAGCACGTGAAAAGCAGAGTGAAGTTCAGGTACACGCGACGAGAAGTTCAGGTTCTTCACGCGGTGCATTTTTGAAGAATCTGTTTCGCGATAAAGGCAGAACAAATGATTTCGTCGTTTTCAAAATTACATGAAAAAGACTAGGAATCATAGAAAACCATCAACATGAAAAAGTTTCGCATTTTCCGTAGCTTTTCAGCGGTATATTATTTGCCTCATTCCGATAAAGTTTGTAGAAATTACAGGGAAAATACATTTTTATCCATTTTCAAAACTGACTTAAAACCGTAAGGAATTGGGAGAAACAATACATACAAAAAAGTTTCGCATTTGTTCAAGCTTTTCAACGCCAAATCATTTGCTGCATTCGGACGCACGGTTAAAAAATGAGCTCGAAAATACGAACTCAGTAGGACTTGTACCGTTTTCTAAATTACTTTTACACTGTTCAAAATTAGAAAAAACTTTTAACATAAAAAAGTAGCGCATTTTCATAGGCTTTCCAACGCCATATTATTTGCCTCAATTGGATTAGCCGTTTAGAAATGGCATCGAAAAATACGAACTCGGGTGTTCGGTTTGCGAAATTTTACGTTTTTTCACATTACTCTTTAACCATAGGGAATTAGAGAAAACTTTCAACATGTGGAAGGAGCGGTTTTGCAGCAGCTTTTCAACGCCATATTATATGCCTCATTTCGATAAACGGTTTAGAAATGCGATCGAAAATATGATTCATGTTTTTTGTGTGAAGAAAAAATGGTTTTCAAAACTGCTCTTAAACCGCTTGCATTTTGCCAAAAAATTTAAGTTGGGTCATGATATTGGTGTCCATAGCTTTCCAACGGTATATCGCAAGCCCCATTTGGGCAATGTTGGCGAAAGTTCAACGTAGTTCACATGGAAGTTCAACGTACTATTAGCGGGGCAGGTCAGGTTGTGATCAGAATATTATTCTCATCCCATGATCAGAATAGTGTTTATGTTTATGTATATGTTTAGGACTCCTCTTTTATATACTCCCAGAGGTATGTACTCCCACCATTAGTTTTTATTATTATACCCAATTCCTTAAATGGTGGCCGAACAGATCTAACAACCAGCCCGCCAGAACTCCCCCATGCATGCGTAGCTAACAAGAGATTAGACTGAACCATGCAATTCAAGTTTGAATTAATTATTTATTGGTATCTGGACATGGGGTTATGTAAAAACGTCTACATACTTACTGATTGTTTCAAAGGAGTATATACATATCTGTTTTTTGAATGGAGTATATACTACTATTCTCATAATATATACTCCCGTATGTTTATGGTGGAGTATCCTTCGTATGAAACATGCAATATTGATCAGTATATATTGATATCTGATTTTTTTTCCTTTGCAAAGATGATAACTGATTGTTGGGAAGGAGTATATGGTTCTTTTTTCAAATGAGATATACTTCTCTTTAAAGGGGTATGTACTATATTTTAAAATGTTGTATGTGAGGTATATAATACCACCTATTTTAAAAGTAGTATATACCGATTTTTGGGTGGTATATATTAAACATCCAAATTAGTATGTACATCTTTAATGAATGGGTATGTATGTACTGATTTTTCATAGATAGTATATACTGCATTTTCTTCGCATATACTTTTTTATTTAAGTGGTATGTGCCAAGCATCCAAAAATGAGGCATCATTATTTAGTATGTTTTTTTTGCAGCGAACATTATTTATTATGTGAAAGAGGTATCATTGACGTACATTAAGAGTATGCACGTACTTGTTTCCTTATGGACTTTATACTTGAAATTTTTGGCATGAAGTATATCTTGTACAGATCAAAGGAGTATATAAGCTACCCAAAAAGAAGTACGTGCTATCCATAAGAAAGTATATACATGTTGGATAGTTGGATGCAGATTGATTTACATATTCTGCACCTGACAACATGTTCGCGCATGTTGGGTCCGCGGAAGACTAGTGCAAAGAAAGCTCGACTATGCCACATCCATGTCCAATTGGATCTATGGCCACACCATGGATGAAGTAACTTGACTGTGAGCGACCAAAACGCTAACTACGATGGAGTTGTCTGTTGTCACGGAAAACGTTGTCAACCCGTCGCCGGATGCATTAGTCTACATCGTCGAGCCATCGCGACGCATCACATCTGCATGCATGTATGCATGCATGGTTGAGCCGTCTTGTTGAGCCGCCGGCTGGCCTCATCTCCTCTTCCTCGTTGAGAAGCCCCGCTGACTTCATTATTGTGACCTACAACAAGCAACTGGAGAAAAAATACAGTAAGAAAACTTGACGCACCTACATCATCTTGTACATATACCTGAACACAACTTGATAGTTCCATACCCTTCCTCCAATTACCTCCCGTCCACTAATTACCTGTACGGGAAAAACAATGGTGATACTTGGACGTAAGTGCAGCATACCCGGTTTGAGATCTGGCCAATTCTACCAGGTGGAGTAGCGCCGAAGGAGAGTGCTTGATCTAGATGCCGGAGACCTGCTGGCTATATACGGGGACGACGATTGTCACCATCATTCGCAGTCGCCGACGCTGGCGGCGGCGGAGCTTGACGAGAGCCGTAAGACGTTTGGGATGTAACAAATGACGATGGGGTTTTTCAAGCAAGTGGGGGTGTCGTTTTGTTTATCCCTAAAAACAAGGATTCTGTTTAAGCGATTTTGAACTGCCACGTGATTATCCATACATAATTCAATTTAATTATTGGAAGCATGAAATAGTCTGGATAAGATGGGATGGTGCATGGAGGTGGGAGTACATATTCCTAGGAGTACTAACCCATTTTTCTATATATATATATATCTATAGTGTTACTATTCATCACTCAGGATGTAGAATAAGTTATTCTTCACCCGAGGTAATCTTATAATCATTTCATAATTAAATTACGTTTCGAATTCAAATAGTTACATTCATATTAATTCACTACGTAAAATTTGACATAAGAAAATAAAAATATAGGTCATAAGATAAGAAAATTTGCAATTTATGTGTATTTTAGACTATGTTTTTACGTTTGTAATTTTACATAACATAAAATATTTTTTACGGTGATTATATATTTTCTTACGGTCCCTTTTTGCGTCGGAAATAAGACAAAACTTACGGAACGTAAAATTACGGTGCATTCATAGTAAAATAGAGGGGGTGAAGAATAACTATTCCTTACCCAGGGTGATGAATAGCGCGAGCCTATATATATATATATATATATATATATATATATATATATATATATATATATATATACAAAATATAGTAACGTAGCATATAAAATACAGTAATTTTTTTGAGAACATAGTAAATCAAAAACTTGGTTAGTAAAAAAAATATTTCAGAATTACTACATTTTGTATAGTATTTTACTAGATTTTGTACGTAGCGTTACTGGGGTGTAGAATAAGCTATTCTACACTCAAGCTTAGAATAGCATTACCATATATATATATATATATATATATATATATATATATATATATATATATATATATATATATATATATATATAAGCATTGAAAAATCAAAGATATTTTTTGGAAACATATGAATAAGTTGTTAAACTGTCACGTACATTTTTTCAATAGAAATAAATATTTTTTTAACCTACTAGAACATTTTTATTACATTGCATAAGCATTTACTAATGTCACGAACATTTGTTTTGAGTAGCCAGAATTGTATTTAAAAAACGTCATGTGTGTTTTTAATGGTATGAAACATGTGTTTACATTACGCAAATGTTTCTTTTTTACATTTATAATTTTTTTTCGCAAATGTCCAGAAAAAGATTCTTTTAAAATGCGACATACATTTTTCTCAATGTACAAAACATTCTTTTTAAATTACTCAAATATTTTCTGTACATTTCATAAATATTTTTAAAAATGTCATGTACTTTTTTAAAAACACGTGACAGTATTAAAATATCAATAACATTTTTTTGCATGCACATTTGGCTATGCATGTTTAAGATTTTTCAAATGCATGATTAATATTTTTATAATTTTATGTAAATTATTTTTATAACATATGAAGAATTATTCAGAATATAAATAATAGGAAATAATAAAAAATAAAAATAAAAACCAAAATTTGTAGGGAAAAAAACATGGGTGACATCAGCAGGCGCGGTCCCTGGGCCGGCCCAAGCAGCAGTCCCTGTAACGGCACATAGATGCGCCCTAGTGATCACATGGGTTATTCGCAAACAGCGTACACCACATCATTTTATCTTGGTATGTGTGATGTTACACTAACTAGCTATGTTACCAGATGCCTCTCTTTCCTCATTAATTATTCATCACATCATCTGTTTTACCTAAAGATGTGTGATATTATCACCTATGTTACACCCACTATGGGTAGTCTAAGCCTCATAGTTCACTACGAACCACGCTAACCATCTGTGACCGCTCACCTACTATGCCCAGCAACTTATTTTCTCTTCTTTGTTCTGCCTCAGATATAACACTGAAAAGAAGTATCTACTTTTCTCTTTTCTTTCGGCTTTGTTTTGGCCCGCTTTTCTTTGTTTTTTACTTGTTTTTTATTTCCTTTTTCATTTATCTTGTTGCTTTTTTTAAACACGTGAAATTTTTTGAAGTTCCTAACTTTTTCGAAATGAATGAACATTTGTTTTACCTTTTCTATTTCATGATGTTTTTTTCAAATGCATGAACTTTTTTCAATTTGATCAACTTTTATTCAATATAATAAAATAATACATAAACTTTTAAAATCCATGATTTTTCTGGATGCATGAACTTTTTATAATCCCACGAACATTTTTTGAACTCATGAACTTTTTTGAGTTCATGAACTTTTTTAATTTCTTGAACTTTTACCGTTAAACATTTTTTTCAAACTTCATGAAATTTTCCAAAATTTCATGAACTTTTGAAATATCTACAAACCCTTTGAAATGCATGATCTTTTTTTTAAACTCACCTATTTTATTAAAAAATCAATTTTTTTCTCACATTAGCGATTTTTTTCTGATTTCATGAACTTCGCAAATTCGCGAACTTTTTCTGATTCGTGAAGTTTTTTCAAAAATTTCAGCACACTTTGCCAATTATTGAACGAATGAGTCCACATGAACAAACGAACAAAACAAACAGTCTAGGTGAACGTATATAACATATGCGAATGAGTGGGCATTGTGTATGCAGCCGGCTTAGGCACATAGTAGACGCCAGATCGACTAATAGGAGTTGAAGGCGCCGATTAGGAGCTCTCCAGTATAAGCACGCCCGCAGTAAGGCAGGTTCTGTTTCTAGCTGTCGATGCTCCATCCGTCGAATACAAAAGTGGGCCGAAGTGGCTTGTATGGGCCGCGTCAAGAAATATATTCCCTCCGCGAAAATAATGGGCCGAAAGATACACACAAGGGCAATCGCTATTTGACGCCCGTAAACGGTAACCAGGATGAGCTTTCGATTAGCGTCCACTTAGCCCGGCCCACGGCAGCGATGCACTTTTCTTCCCTGAGGGATCACGGTTTGGGAACCTTCTGGAAGGTTCTTGTCTGGTTTCAGAACCTTCTAGAAGGTTTCTGGACCAGTTTCTATTTACCGTTTTTTATTTTTTTCTGTTTTCTTCACTTTTTGCTTTTTATTCACAACATTTTTGGTTGTTTTATTTTTTCTGAGTTTTTCTTCTGATTTTTATTTTTTTCCTATTTATTTATTTTATTCTCTTTTGTGTATTACATAAAAAGTTCACTGTGTATTACAAATATGTTCATCATGTATTTAAAAAAAGTGCACAGTATTAGTAAATGTTCAATGTATTTTAAAATAAAGTTCATCGTGTATTGGAAAAATCTTCAGCATATATCACAGAAATGGTTAATGTGTATTTAAAAATTGTTCTATGTATATCTAAAACATGTTGAATTTTTAATAAAAAATTGTTCAACGTATATTAGAAATTTTTTCAATGTATATTTAAAAATTGTTGAGCTTATATAAAACATTGTTCGTCTTTTTTAATTTTGTTCACTTTCTCCAAAATTGTTAATTTGTTCACCTTTTCAATCATTATTCACATTTCCAATAGAGTTTCTTCACATTTTTTTCCAAGAAATGTTGAAAATTTCGAAAATAAAAAAGGACCAGCCTCTGTAGCTAGTACTTAAATATTAGCGTTGCGTTTTAGCCAACCAGAGTTGCCAGCTCGACTACCACGGTCGGGAGTTTGACTGCACGTGTCTGCTTTTATTTTTCCTGAAGTTTTACATTCGACGTATGAGAATGGGCCGACCTGTTTACACACCCTTCAGTGAATGCTCGACTATTGGACGCACGTGGGCGTTTAATATGAGCTTTCATTAGACAGACTGATACGTCTCCAACGTATTTGTAATATATTTTTGTTGTTCCAGACTATTATATTATCCATCTTGAATGTTTTATATGCATTATTATGCTATTTTATATTTTTAAGACTAACCTATTAACTTAGTGTCAGTTGTTGTTTTTTTCTTTATTTTTGTCTTTTATAGAAAATCAATACCAAACAGAGTCCAAACGAAACAAATTTTTTTGAGGATTTTTCTTGAACCAAAAGACACTGAGGAACCTTCGGGAGGGGGTCAGAGAGGCCACCAGTTGGCGACAAGCCCTGGTGGCGCGCCCTAGGGGCGCCCCCCAGGATTGTGGGCCCCCTGATTCCTCTCCAACCCTAATCTTTGCTATATAAATATCCAAATATTCCCCGTATACCCGAGGGCACACCAAAAAATAGTTTTCCGCCGCCGCAAGTTTCTGTCCTCGTGAGATCCCATCTGGAGACGTGTTCCGGTACTTCGCCAGAGGGGAATTCGATCACGGAGGGCCTCTACATCAACCTTGTCGCCTTTCCGATGATGTGTGAGTAGTTTACCACAGACCTATGAGTCCATAGCTAGTAGCTAGATGACTTCTTCTCTCTCTTTCATCTTCAATACAATGTTCTCCTCGATGTTCTTGGAGATCTATTCGATGTAATCTTCTTTTGCGGTGCGTTTGTTGAGATCTGATGAATCGTGGATTTATGATTAGATTATCTATGAATATTATTTGAGTCTTCTTTGAACTCTTTTTATGCATGATTAGCATAGTTCTATATTTCTCTTCGATCTATTGATTTGGTTTGGCCAACTAGATTGATTTGTCTTGCAACGGGAGATGTGCTTTGTAATGGGTTCAATCTTGCGGTGTCCTCACACAGTGATAGAAGGGGTAGCAAGGCATGTATTTGTATTGTTGCCATTAAGGATACAAAGGTAGGGTTTATTCATATTGATTGGATCTATCCCTCTACATCATGTTATCTTGCTTAAGGCGTTACTCCGTTCTTGTTAACTTAATACACTAGATGCATGCTGGATAGCGGTCGATGTGTGGAGTAATAGTAGTAGATGCAGGTAGCAGTCGGTTTACTTATCACGGGAGTGATGACTATATTCATGATCATTGCCTTAGATATCGTCATAACTTTGCGCTTTTCTATCAATTGCTCAACAGTAATTTGTTTACCCACCGTATGTGTTGTTTCAAGAGAGAAGCCTCTAGTGAAAACTATGCCCCCATGTCTATTCTTATCATATCATTTTCATACCTATAAAACCAAAAACCCAAAAATACCTTGCTACAATTTATTTACCTTTAATTTATTTTACACTCTTATTTACCTTTTATACATATCTCTATCAGATCTCATCCTTGCAAGTAACCGTGAAGAGATTGACAACCTCTTTATCGCACTGGGTGCAAGTATTTGTTTATTTGTGTAGGTGCTATCATTGGAGACTTGTGTGTTCCTCCTACTGGATTTATACCTTGGTTCTTAATTGAGGGAAATACTTATCTCTACTTCGCCGCATCACCCTTTGCTCTTCAAGGGGAAAAACCAAGGCAAGCTCAAGAAGTAACAGGAAGAATTTCTAGCGCCGTTGCCGGGAAGAATCTACATCAAGCCTACCAAATACCCATCATAAACTCTCATCTCTTTGATACATCTACATCGTATCTACCTTTCTAACGCTTTTGCTCTTGTTTTGGACTCTAATTTGCATGATTTGAATGAAACTAACCCGGACTGACGCTATTTTCAGCAGAAATATCATGGTGTTGTTTCTTGTGCAGAAATAAAAATTCTTGGAATTGGATGAAACTTTTTGGAGAATTATTTTGGAATATATAAAAAATACTGGAACCAAGACCCATTGGAGGGGGGGGGCTAGCTGCCCACTAGGCACCAGGGCGCGCCACCCCCCCTCTAGCACGCCCTGGTGGGTAGTGGGGCCCACGAGGCTCCGCTGACCCTAATTTCAACCCTATAAATTTCCATTTTTGGAGAAAAAATAAGAGAGGAAGTTTTATCGCATTTTACGATACGGAGCCGCCGCCACCTCTTGTTCTTCATCGGAAGGCCAGATCCGGAGCCCGTTCGGGGCTGCGGAGAGGGGGGTCTTCGGTCTTCGTCATCACCAACCATCCTCCATCATCAATTTCATGATGCTCACCGTCGGGAGTGATTAATTGCTTCGTAGGCCTGCTGGACGGTGGTGGGTTGGATGAGATTCCTCATGTAATCAAGTTAGTTTTGTTAGGGCTTGATCCTTATTATCCACTATGTTCTGAGATTGATATTGCTATGACATTGCTATGCTTAATACTTGTCACTAGGGCCCGAGTGCCATGATTTCAGATCTGAACCGTTTATGTTTTCATCATTATATCTATGTTCATGATCCAATCTTGCAAGTTATATGCACCTATTACGTGTTATGATCCGTAAACCCCAAGGTGACAACAATTGGGTTACTTTCTGGTGATGACCATAGTTTGAGGAGTTCATATATTCACTATGTGTTAATGCTTTGTTCCGGTTCTCTATTAAAAGGAGGCCTTAATATCCCTTAGTTTCCTTATGGACCTCGCTGCCACGGGAGGGTGGGACAAAAGTTGTCATGCAAGCTCTTTTCCATAAGCACGTATGACTATTTACGGAATACATGCCTACATTATATTTATGAACTGGAGCTAGTTCTGCGTCGCCCTAGGTTATGACTGTTACATGATGAATATCATCCAACGAAATCACTGATCCAATGCCTATGAGTTTTTCACATATTGTTCTTGCTAAGTTACTACTATTACAACCGCTACAGAATTACTACTACTACTGTTACATTTACTATCACTACAAAAAAACCACTTGCGTGATGATACGTGTTTGTCACAATAGGTCACGTTTTCTGTCATGCATGTGCATCCATGTTGATTTTATGACAGTCATACATGTGTGGTCGTAGAAGTGTTCCATGAAAATACCAAAATTATCATCCTAGAAGTTTCCACTTCCATGACGATAAATGACGCGTCATGGGAGTGGTTTCGTCAAGGGTAACCGACACGTGGCATCCCCGTAACGGGTCGCCATTAAGCTATTGGATTCTGGTTTGGATCCGTTAACCCATTAACCTCCCGGACCAATGGGGGATTTTCCACGTGTAAAATTCTCTTTCGCCTTAGTATCCATGTGTGAGCTCCGTGTTGGGACAGGCACTACTGCAGGATGCTGCCAACGCGACACTACGATCAGAGACTGATACGTCTCTGTCCTATCTATAAATTTTGATTATTTCATGCCAATATTATACAAGTTTTACATACTTTTGGCAACTTTTTATATGATTTATTGGACTAACCTATTGATCCTGTGCCAAGTGCCAGTTCCTGTTTTTTGTATCGCAGAATATCCATATCAAACGAAGTCCAAATGCAATAAAATTTTACGAAGAATTATTTTGGAATATATGTGATTTTTGGGAGTTGGAATCACCGCAAACGGAGGCCCACACAGGGCACAAGACACGAGGGCGCGCCAGAGGCCCCTGGTGCATGGTGGTGGGTTGTGCCCACCTCGTACGTCGGCTGGACCTCTACTTAGGGGGCCAGGAAGCTTATATCCGGAAAAAATCGTGTTAAAATCTTAGCGCAATCAGAGTTACGGATCTCCCGGAATATAAGAAACGGTTTTCGGCCAGATCTCGAAACAGAAGATAATAGAGAGGGAGATCCAATCACGGAGGGGCTCCCGCCCCTCCGACGCCATGGAGACCAAGGACCAGAGAGGGACTCTCCTCCCCATCTAGGGGGAGGCCAAGGATGAAGAATAAGTAGGGGGGCTCTCTCCCCCTCGCTTCCGGTGGCACCGGAGTGCCACCGGGGCAATGATCGGGACAGTGATCAACATCAACAATCTTGCTACCGTCAACACCAACTCTCTCCCCCTCTATGCAGCGGTGTAACACCTCTTCTCCTTGCTGTAATCTCTACTTAAACATGGTGCTCAACTCCATATATTATTTCCCAATGATCTATGGTTATCCTATGACGTTTAAGCAGACCCATTTTGTCATGTGGGTTAACCATGATCTTGGTTGGTATGATTGTATATTTTATTTATGGTGCTGTCCTACGGTGCCCTTCGTTCTCGCACAAACGTGAGGGGGGGGGGCGCTGTAGGGTGTTGCAATATGCTCATGATTTGCTTATGGTGGGTTGCGAGAGTGATAGAAACTTAAACCCGAGTAGGTGGGTTATGGCGTATGGGAGTAAAGAGAACTTGATACTTAATGCTATGGTTGGGTTTCACGACCTTAATGATCTTTAGTAGTTGCGGATGCTTGCTAGAGTTCCAATCATAAGTGCATATGATCCAAGTAGAGAAAGTATGTTAGCTCATGCCTCTCCCTCATATAAAGTTGCAAGAATGATTACCGGTACTTGTTATCGATTGCCTAGGGACAAATAACTTTCTTGTTGACAAAAGCTCTCTACTAAAACCAACTTAGTTGTGTCTTTATCTAAACAACCCCTAGATTTTATTTACGTGCTCTTTATTATCTTGCAAACCTATCCTATCACACCTACAAAGTACTTCTAGTTTCATACTTGTTCTAGGTAAAGCGAACGTCAAGCGTGCGTAGAATTGTATCGGTGTCGATAGAACTTGAGGGAATATTTGTTCTACCTTTAGCTCCTCGTTGGGTTCGACACTCTTACTTATCGGAGGAGGCTACAATTGATCCCCTATACTTGTGGGTTATCAGAGACCCTTCGGTAAAACTGTGTGCGATGCAATAATCACAAATGATGATGTAAAAAATCCATCAAAAAAGGTGCAAAACATTTGCGATGACGGATGCATCAAACACAGTTCAGATTTTAGTTGCGTGAGCGATGCAGGGCATGCGGTTCAGTTCAACGAACTATTTGCGATGAGGCAGAAGAACAGAAACGGGCAGCCAGATGAAGGTGTGTGTGCGATATACGACATACGGTTCACTCGGATTAACTGTTTGTGATTAGGTGGAACAAAAGAAATGGTCAGCCAGATCAAGGTGTGTGCGATAGAGGGCAAACAGTTCACTCGGATGAACTGTTTGCGTTAAGCCAAGATAACAGAAACGGTTCAATATAACAAGATGTGTGTGATACGCGACAAACAGGTGTGTAATCAGAAATGTGTGCGAAGACCGATAATAACACAGACTATTGCTTCTAATAAGACGTATGTGATATGCTCTGTCTACACAACATCTATTGACCATTGGGCGATGGGCGGTCATTCGGGTACGCCATAAGGATGCGAAGAGGCATCCTATATCAGCAAGGACTAGTTGGTCCACCAATAGCTCATCTAAGAGAACTCTAAGGTCTACCACATTACTTTTTGACAATGTGTGATACATGGCATACAGTTGATCCATCCGACCTGTTTGTGATGGAATAAGCTGTGTGTGTTGTAGGCAAACGCTTGCTAGTATACAACCATTTGCGATTGATGAATTCATCACCGATTGGTTCCCTAGTGTGGTCCGTGTTCATCTGATCATCATCTACTTCTTGTGCTTGCTCGATATTCCTTATATGCTAAGTTTCCATTAATTTATGGTGTTTTATGAACACGTCACCATTTCCCGCCATTTCCTCACCTGTTTCCTGCCACCCAGCAATATTGCGCATAAAACTGGGCGGCGCGCGACGCACGGAGGCAACAAGCGCAACCTGTAGCACATCCACCTTTTCCAAGCATGCTAACCCACCAAAAGCGCCGCCTCTACCATCAACCTCGTCGACGAGGAAAACGAGAAGGCGCCACGGCCCGTCAAGGCCGAGGCGCTCCCCGGCAACATGATGGACGACGTCGTGACGCGCGTCATCGCCAGGGTTGAGCAAACCCTTGAAGCATGCCGCTTCAGCACCGCAGATCAAGATAGGCATGTCAGCGCCGAGAGGCTGCAGTTCGCCGCACAACATGATCGATGGCGCGCCACAGAGCAAGCTAGGCACATCCGCGCTGATAGGTTGTGGCTCGCCGCACAACGAAACCGTTGGAGTGCCGCAGAGCGAGAGGCACGGCGCGCCGCACAGCAAGAGCGGATCCACCGGCGCTTGCCTGCTATTGACAGGGCATCATAGCTGGGTACACGTCCCGTAGGTACCCCCATTCTCACCAGGAGTGGGCAGAGGCCCTCCACATTGTACTTGCACCAAAGGCCGGCCGCGCCGTACTTCCACCGGACACCCGCCGCGCCATTCGCATGGGTCGCCCCGTTCGCCTTGTCTGCGGCCCGCTCGATGCAAACGTGCTGGTCGGTAGGCTCAATCGCCTCCTTGGCCCATGTGTCCACCTGGGCGCAGTAGAGGAACATGGCCGTCGCATCCTCGAACTGTTGATCTCCGATGAAATAACCAACTTGGAGCTCGAGATCGCGCTCCCGATGTACCGCGAGCATGTCGACTGATACGTCTCCAACGTATCTATAATTTTTGATTGCTTCATGCTATATTATATTCTGTTTTGGATGATTAATGGGCTTTGTTATACACTTTTATATTATTTTTGGGACTAACCTATTAACTGGAGGACCAGCCCAGAATTGCTGTTTTTTGCCTATTTTAGAGTTTCGCAGAAAAAGAATATCAAACGGAGTCCAAGCGGAATTAAACCTTCGGGAACGTGATTTTCGGAACGAACGTGATCCAGATGACTTGGACCCTACGTCAAGACATCAACCAGGAAGGCACAAGGTAGGGGGGCGTGCCTACCCCCTAGACGCACCCTCCACCCTCGTGGGGCCCACGTTGCTCCACCGACGTACTTCTTCCTCCTATATATGCCTACATACCCCCAAACTACCAGATACGGAGCCAAAAACCTAATTCCACGGCCGCAACCTTCTGTACCCATGAGATCCCATCTTGGGGCCTTTTCTGGAGCTCCGCCGGAGGGGGCATCGATCACAGAGGGCTTCTACATCAACACCATAGCCTCTCCGATAATGTGTGAGCAGTTTACCTCAGACCTTCGGGTCTATAGTTATTAGCTAGATGGCTTCTTCTCTCTCTCTTTGTATCCCAATACAAAGTTCTCCATGATTCTCGTGGAGATCTATTCGATGTAATCTTCTTTTGCGGTGTGTTTGTTGAGACCGATGAATTGTGGGTTGATGATCAAGTTTATCTATGAACAATATTTGAATCTTCTCTGAATTCTTTTATGTATGATTGGTTATCTTTGCTCCTACTAGATTGATCTTTCTTGCAATGGGAGAAGTGCTTAGCTTTGGGTTCACTCTTGCGGTGTCCTTTCCCAGTAACAGTAGGGGCAGCAAGACACGTATTGTATTGTTGCCATCGAGGATAACAAGATGGAGTTTATATCATATTGCATGAGTTTATCCCTCTACATCATGTCATCTTACTTAAAGCGTTACTCTGTTGTTTTGAACTTAATACTCTAGATGCATGCTAGATAGCGGGCGATGTGTGGAGTAATAGTAGTAGATGCAGGCAGGAGTCGGTCTACTTGTCTCGGACGTGATGCCTATATGCACGATCATACCTAGATATTCTCATAACTGTGCTCAATTTTGTCAATTGTTCAACAGTAATTTGTTTACCCACCGTAATACTTATGCTCTCGAGAGAAGCCACTAGTGAAACTTATGGCCCCCGGGTCTATTTTCCATCATATTAATCTCCCATTAACAAGCTATTTCTGGTGCCATTTTTCTTTTGCTTTCTTTACTTTGCATCTTTATCATAAAAATACCAAAAATATTATCTTATCATATCTATCAGATCTCACTTTCATAAGTGACCGTGAAGGGATTAACAACCCCTTTATTGCATTGGTTGCGAGGATTTTATTTGTTTGTGTAGGTGCGAGGGACTCGTGCGTGGCCTCCTACTGGATTGATACCTTGGTTCTCAAAAACTGAGGGAAATACTTACGCTACTTTGCTGCATCACCCTTTCCTCTTCAAGGGAAAACCAATGCAGTGCTCAAGAGGTAGCAAGAAGGATTTCTGGCGCCGTTGCCGGGGAGTCTACGCAAAAGTCAACATACCAAGTACCCATCACAAACCCTTATCTCACGCATTACATTATTTGCCATTTGCCTCTTGTTTTCCTCCCCCACTTCACCCTTACCGTTTTATTTGCCCTCTCTCTCCGTCCTCCTTCTCTTTCCCTAGTTCCCTCTTTTTTCCCGTTTCTTGTTTGCTCGTGTGTTGGATTGCTTCCTTGTCACGATGGCTCAAGATAATACCAAATTGTGTGACTTTACTAATACCAACAACAATGATTTTTCTTAGCACTCCGATTTCTCCCCTTACCGATACTGAATCTTGTGAAATTAATGCTGCTTTGTTGAATCTTGTCATGAAAGATCAATTTCGTCGGCCTTCCTAGTGAAGATGCTGCTACCCATCTTAATAGCTTCGTTGATTTGTGTGATATGCAAAAGAAGAAAGATGTGGACAATGATATTGTTAAATTGAAGATATTCCCGTTTTCGCTTAGAGATCGTGCTAAAGCTTGGTTTTCGTCTTTGCCTAAAAATAGTATTGATTCTTGGAATAAGTGCAAAGATGCTTTTATCTCTAAGTATTTTCCTCCCGCTAAGATCATC
This sequence comes from Triticum urartu, assembly GCF_056163025.1. Classification (NCBI taxonomy): domain Eukaryota; kingdom Viridiplantae; phylum Streptophyta; class Magnoliopsida; order Poales; family Poaceae; genus Triticum; species Triticum urartu. The sequence goes on along the minus strand of NC_141873.1, from coordinate 476,093,435 downwards.
TCTCTTAGAAACGATATCATGAATTTTAAGCAACTTGATCATGAACATGTTGCACAAGCTTGGGAGAGGATGAAATTAATGATACGTAATTGCCCTACACATGGTTTGAATTTGTGGATGATTATACAAAACTTTTATGCCAGATTGAATTTTGCTTCTAGAAATATTTTAGGTTCGGCCACGGGAGGCACTTTAAAGGAAATCACTTTAGGAGAAGCTACTAAACTCCTAGATAATATTATGGTTAATTATTCTCAATGGCACACTAAAAGATCTACTAATAAGAAAGTGCATGCGATAGAAGAAATTAATGTTTTGAGTGGAAAGATGGATGAACTTATGGAATTATTTGCTAATAAAAGTGTTTCTTCTGATCCTAATGTTATGCCTTTGTCTACTTTGATTGAGAATAATAATGAATCTATGGATGTGAATTTTGTTGGTAGGAATAATTTTGGTAACAACGCGTATAGAGGAAACTTTAATCCTAGGCCGTATCCTAGTAATTCCTCTAATAATTATGGTAATTCCTACAACAATTCTTATGGAAATTTTAATAAGATGCCCTCTGATTTTGAATCTAATATTAAAGAATTTATTACTTCGCAAAAGAGTTTCAATGCTTTGATTGAAGAAAAATTGCTTAAGATTGATGAGTTGGCTAGGAACGTTGATAGAATTTCTCTTGATGTTGATTCTTTGAAACTTAGATCTATTCCACCTAAGCATGATATCAATGAGTCTCTCAAAGCCATGAGAATATCCATTGATGAGTGCAAAGAAAGAACTGCTAGGATGCGTGCTAAGAAAAATTGCTTTATAAAAGCGTGTTATTCTAGTTTTCATGATAATAAAGATGAAGATCTAAAAGTTATTGATGTGTCTCCTATTAAATCTTTGTCTTGCAATATGAATCTTGATAATGACGGGGCTGAAGATGAGCTACCTTTAACTAGAAGGCGTTCCAAAAATTCGGAGTCTTTAGATCTTGATGCTAAAATTGTTAAAAGTGGGATTGAAGAGGTTAAAACTTTAAATATCAATGAACCTACTATTTTGGATTTCAAGGAATTTAATTATGATAATTGCTCTTTGATAGATTGCATTTCCTTGTTGCAATCCGTGCTAAATTCTCCTCATGCTTATAGTCAAAATAAAGCTTTTACTAAACATATCGTTGATGCTTTGATGCAATCTTATGAAGAAAAACTTGAGTTGGAAGTTTCTATCCCTAGAAAAATTTATTATGAGTGGGAACCTACAATAAAAATTAAAATTAAAGATCATGAGTGCTATGCTTTGTGTGATTTGGGTGCTAGTGTTTCCACGATTCCAAAAACTTTGTGTGATTTGCTAGGTTTCCGTGATTTTGATGATTGCTCTTTAAACTTGCACCTTGCGGATTGCACCATTAAGAAACCTATGGGAAGAATTAATGATATTCTTATTGTTGAAAATAGGAATTATGTGCCTATATATTTTATTGTTCTTTATATAGATTGCAACCCTTCATGTCCTATTATTCTTGGTAGACCTTTCCTTATAACATTTGGCGCAATTATTGATATGAAGGAAGGGAATATTAGATTCCAATTTTCGTTAAGGAAAGGCATGGAACACTTCCCTAGAAAGAAAATTAAATTACCATATGAATATATTATGAGAGGCACTTATGGATTGCCTACCAAAGATGGCATTACCTAGATCTATCCTTGCTATTATGCCTAGCTAGGGGCGTTAAACGATAGCGCTTGTTGGGAGGCAACCCAATTTTATTTTTATTCCTTGCTTTTTTCTCCTGTTTAGTAATAAATAATTTATCTAGCCTCTGTTTTGGTTGTGTTTTTTGTGTTTAATTAGTGTTTGTTCCAAGTAGAACCGTTGGGAAGACTTGGGGAAAGTCTTTTTGATCTTGCTGTAAAAAACAGAAACTTTAGCGCTCACGAGAATTGCTGCCATTTTTATTTGGATAGTGCTATTTAGTTAATTATTTTTTAAGATGATTAATAGATAAATTCCTCACGTCCAGAAATTTATTTTATAATTTTTGGGGTTCCAGAAGTTTGTGTTAGCTATAGATTACTACAGACTATTCTGTTTTTGACAGATTCTGTTTTTCGTGTGTTGTTTGCTTATTTTGATGAATCTATGGCTAGTAAAAGAGTTTATAAACCGTAGAGAAGTTGGAATACAATAGGTTTAACACCAATATAAATAAATAATGAGTTCATTACATTACCTTGAAGTGGTGTTTTGTTTTCTTTCGCTAACAGAGCTCACAAGATTTTCTATTTTGAGTTTTGTGTTGTGAAGTTTTCAAGTTTTGGGTTAAGTTTTGATGGATTATGGAACACGGAGTGGCAAGAGCCTAAGCTTGGGGGTGACCATGGCACCCCAAGGTAAAATTCAAGGACACCCAAAAGCCTAAGCTTGGGGATGCCCCGGAAGGCATCCCCTCTTTCGTCTTCGTCTATCAGTAACTTTATTTGGAGCTATATTTTTATTCACCACATGATATGTGTTTTGCTTGGAGCGTCTTGTATGATTTGAGTCTTTATTTGTTAGTTTACCACAATCATCTTTGCTGTACACACCTTTTGAGAGAAACTCGCATGATTTGAAAATTATTAGAATACTCTATGTGCTTCACTTATATCTTTTGACTTATATAGTTTTTGCTCTAGTGCTTCACTTCTATGTTTTAGAGCACAGTGGTGGATTTGTTTTATAGAAACTATTGTTCTCTCATGCTTCACTTAGATTATTTTGAGAGTCTTAAACAACATGGTAATTTTCTTAAATTGGGAAATTAATCCTAATATGCTAAGTATTCGAGACTAGTAAAAAACTTTCTTATGAGTGTGCTGAATACTAAGAGAAGTTTGATGATTGATGATTGTTTTGAGATATGGAGGTAGTGATATTAAAGTTGTGCTAGTTGACTAGTTGTGAAATTGAGAAATACTTGTGTTGAAGTTTGCAAGTCCCGTAGCATGCACGTATGGTAAACGTTATGTAACAAATTTGAAACATGAGGTGTTCTTTGATTGTCTTCCTTATGAGTGGCGGTCGGGGACAAGCGATGGTCTTTTCCTACCAATCTATCCCCCTAGGAGCATGCGTGTAGTGCTTGGTTTTTGATGACTTGTACATTTTTGCAATAAGTATATGAGTTCTTTATGACTAATGTTGAGTCCATGGATTATACACACTCTTACCCTTCCATCATTACTAGCCTCTTCGGTACCGTGCATTGCCCTTTCTCACATTGAGAGTTGGTGCAAACTTCGCCGGTGCATCCAAACCCCGTGATATGATACGCTCTTTCACACATAAACCTCCTTATATCTTCCTCAAAACAGCCACCATATCTACCTATTATGGCATTTCCATAGCCATTCCGAGATATATTTCCATGCAACTTTCCACCATTCCGTTTATCATGACACGTTCATCATTGTCATATTGCTTTGCATAATCAAGTAGTTGACATCGTATTTGTGGCAAAGCCACCGTTCATAATTTTTCATACATGTCACTCTTGATTCATTGCTATCCTGGTATACCGCCGGAGGCATTCATATAGAGTCATACTTTGTTCTAGTATCGAGTTGTAAATAAATAGAAGTGTGATGATCATCATTCATAGAGTATTATCCCCCAAAAAAGAGAAAGGCCAAAAAAAGGGAGGCCCAAAAAAAATAAAAAATAAAAAGGGACAATGCTACTATCCTTTTTTCCACACTTGTGCTTCAAAGTAGCACCATGATTTTCATGATAGAGAGTCTCTTGTTTTGTCACTTTCATATACTAGTGGGAATTTTTCATTATAGAACTTGGCTTGTATATTCCAACAATGGGCTTCCTCAAATGCTCTAGGTCTTCGTGAGCAAGCAAGTTGGATGCGCACCCACTTAGTTTCTTTTGTTGAGCTTTCATGCATTTATAGCTCTAGTGCATCCGTTGCATGGCAATCCCTACTCCTTACATTAATATCAATCGATGGGCATCTCCATAGCCCGTTGATTAGCCGCGTTGATGTGAGACTTTCTCCTTTTTTGTATTATCCACATAACCCCCAGCATTATATTCTATTCCACCCATAGTGCTATATCCATGGCTCGCGCTCATGTATTGCGTGAAGGTTGAAAAAGTTTGAGATTACTAAAGTATGAAACAATAGCTTGGCTTGTCATTGGGGTTGTGCATGATGAGAGCATTCTTCTGTGACAAAAATGGAGCATGACTAAACTATATAATTTTGTAGGGATGAACTGTCTTTGGCCATGTTATTTTGAGAAGACATAATTGCTTAGTTAGTATGCTTGAAGTATTATTGCTTTTATGTCAATATTAAACTTTTATCTTGAATCTTTAGGATCTGAATATTCATACCACAATTAAGAGGGTTACATTAAAAAAATTATACCAAGTAGCATTCCGCATCAAAATTTTTGTTTTTATCATTTACCTACTCGAGGACGAGCATGAATTAAGCTTGGGGATGCTTGATACATCTCCAACGTATCTATAATTTTTGATTGCTTCATGCTATATTATATTCTGTTTTGGATGATTAATGGGCTTTGTTATACACTTTTATATTATTTTTGGGACTAACCTATTAACCGGAGGCCCAGCCCAGAATTGCTATTTTTTGCCTATCTCAGAGTTTCGCAGAAAAAGAATATCAAACGGAGTCCAAACGGAATGAAACCTTCGGGAACGTGATTTTCAGAACGAACGTGATCCAGAGGACTTGGACCCTACGTCAAGACAACAACCAGGAAGGCACGAGGTAGGGGGGCGCGCCTACCCCCCAGGCGCGCCCTCCACCCTCACGGGGCCCACGTTGCTCCACCGACAGACTTCATCCTCCTATATATACCTACGTACCCCCAAACTACCAGATACGGAGCCAAAAACCTAATTCCACCGCCGCAACCTTCTGTACCCATGAGATCCCATCTTGGGGCCTTTTCCGGAGCTTCACCGGAGGGGGCATCGATCACGGAGGGCTTCTACATCAACACCATAGCCTCTCTGATAATGTGTGAATAGTTTACCTCAGTCCTTCGGGTCCATAGTTATTAGCTAGATGGCTTCTTCTCTCTCTTTGGATCTCAATACAAAGTTCTCCACGATTCTCGTGGAGATCTATTCGATGTAATCTTCTTTTGCGGTGTGTTTGTTGAGACCTATGGATTGTGGGTTTATGATCAAGTTAATCTATGAACAATATTTGAATCTTCTCTGAAGTCTTTTATGTATGATTGGTTATCTTTGCAAGTCTCTTCGAATTATCAGTTTGGTTTGGCCTACTAGATTGATCTTTCTTGCAATGGGAGAAGTGCTTAGCTTTGGGTTCAATCTTGCGGTGTCCTTTCCCAGTGACAGTAGGGGCATTAAGGCACGTATTGTATTGTTGCCATCGAGGATAACAAGATGGGGTTTATATCATATTGCATGAGTTTATCCCTCTACATCATGTCATCTTACTTAAGGCGTTAGTCTGTTCTTTTGAACTTAATACTCTAGATGAATGCTGGATAGCGGTCGATGTGTGGAGTAATAGTAGTAGATGCAGGAAGGAGTCGGTCTACTTATCTCGGACGTGATGCCTATTGTAACGCCGTCGATGCGGCTATATCTCCCATATGTCGAAGCACGACTTAGAGGCATAACCGCATTGAAAGCAATGTCGCAAGTGAGGTAATCTTCGCAAACAACCCATGTAATACAATAGGGGAAAAGATACATAGTTGGCTTACAATCGCCACTTCACACAATTACATAAATAAAGCATTACATCATCCAAATACAATCAAGGTCCGACTACGGAACCAAAATAAAAGAAGAACCCCAAATGCGACAAGGTCCCCGATCGACCCCAACTGGGCTCCACTACTGACCAACTAGAACGAAACAACACAAAGGACAAGATCTTCATCGAGCTCCTCCTGAGCTTGGTTGCGTCATCTACACGGACTCATCGGCACCTGCAAGCTGGTTTTTGGAAGTATCTGTGAGCCATGGGGACTCAGCAATCTAGCACCCTCGCGATCAAGACTATTTAAGCTTATGGGTAAGGTAAAAGTAGGAGGTGGAGCTGCAGCAAGCGACTAGCATATATGGTGGCTAAACATACGCAAACGAGAGCGAGAAGATAAGGCAAAGCACGATCGAGGAACTATGATCAAGAAGTGATCCTAGAACAACCTACGCCAAGCATAACTCCAACACCGTGTTCACTTCCCGGACTCCACCGGAAAGAGACCATCACGGTTACACACGCGGTTGATGTATTTTAATTAAAGTCAAGTTCAGGTTTTCTACAACCGGACATTAACAAATTCCCATCTGCCCATAACTGCGGGCACGGCTTTCGAAAGTTCAAATCCCTGCAGGGGTGTCCCAACTTAGCCCATGACAAGCTCTCACGGTCAACGAAGGATATACCTTCTCCCGAGACATTCCGATCAGACTCGGTATCCCGGTTCTACAAGACACTTCGACAAGTTAAAACAAATCCAGCAACACCACCCGAATGTGCCGACAAATCCCGATAGGAGCTGCACATATCTCGTTCTCAAGGCACACTCAGATGAGACATCCTACGAGTAAAACCAAACCTCAAGTTGCCCCGAGGTGGCCCCGCAGTCTGCTCGGTCGGACCAACACTTAGAGGAGCACTGGCCCGGGGGGGGGGTTAGAATAAAGATGACCCTTGAGTCTGTAGAACCCAAGGGAAGGTGGTAGGTTGTTAGTGCAAATGGTAAAACCAAGGTTGGGCATTGCTGAAGGAGTTTTATTCAAGGCGAACTGTCAAGGGGTTCCCATTATAGCCCAACCGCGTAAGGAACGCAAAAATCCAGGAACATAACACCGATATGACGGAAACTAGGGCGGCAAGAGTGGAACAAAACACCAGGCATAAGGCCGAGCCTTCCACACCTTACCAAGTATATAGATGTATTAATTAAATAAGATATATTGTGATATCCCAACAAGTAAACATGTTCCAACAAGGAACAACATCTCCATGTTCCAACAAGGAACAAACTTCAATCTTCACCTGCAACTAACAACGCTATAAGAGGGGTTGAGCAAAACGGTAACATAGCCAAAAAACGGTTTGCTAGGACAAGGTGGGTTAGAGGCTTGGTTCAACAATATGGGAGGCATGATAAGCAAGTGGTAGGTATCGCGACATAGGCATAGCAAAAGAGCGAGCAACTAGCAAGCAAATATAGAAGTGATTTCGAGGGTATGATCATCTTGCCTGAAATCCCGCAAGGAAGAAGAACGAGACCAAGAAGAAGACAAACGGACGTAGACAAACGGTTCCTCACAAACGTGACGTTACCGGATCCAACCCGAAGAAGCAAACACCGGAAAGAAGCACACAACATAGTAAACAAACCAACACATGAACAAGGTATGATATGCGGGATGCGGTATGCGATGCATATGCATGATTTGCAAAGGAATGATTGAACCTGGCCTCAACTTGGAAATCACGGAGTGCCACCGGAAAGATGAGGTGATTTCGGTTGAAATCAATATAAAGATTGCCGGAATCGGATGCACGGTTTCGAAATGGCAAGCAAAACAAATATGGCACCGGTCTGCGATAAACAACAAGTAGCCATCTAAATGCATCAAGATAATTAAGATACAACACTCAAACATGGCAACAAAATACATGGCAGGGATCCACTCATAATGCTTGACAAAAGATGAACACTGAGCTACGACCAATTCATCCATTAACAGGTTCAAACAAGCATGGCAAAAGTGCAATTGGTAAGCAGATCTCAGACTTAGTGAAATTAACACTAGTCTGGAATTTCAGATCAGGTAGCACACTTTGGAGCATGAAAACTATATGCTACAGGAACTTAACATGGCAAAGTAAAGCATGGCATGGAGCTACTCAAAGAGCTTAACAAATGTCCCTTAGTGACCTTGAGCCAAAAGGGATCCAAAAATACAATTGCAAGCATGTGAACATGGCAAAAACATAATCAGATCTCAGACTTGGTGAAAAACTGGAGCATGCAAATCAGACATCAAGTAGGCATGTTTACGAGCTCGATGCACTCACTACAGAGCATGTCATGACAATCTAAGCATACACCCACCAAGAATACACATTAAACAAGCTAGACATGGCAAGAACAACAACATAGCATGCACGGATCAACTACAACATCCTCGACAAAATCGCTAACAAGTAGACAATCTGCCCAAATTCACGAAATAGCAAATTAGAGCTCGATTGACTCAAGCTAGGGTGCTCCATAGTTGCAAACAAAGACATGGATGGATAGAGCACTACAAGATTAACAAATCACCCTTACTGATCATCCTCAAAAGAGGCACGAATCACTAGGAAACAACATGAACATATGGCATATTGATAAAAACAGATCAAGGACTTAGTGGAATTGCTAAGTCCCTGAAATCAGCATTAACAAATGCACTACTTTGCAAGCTTGTGCTAGTCACCACACACATCACAAAAATACATGTATAACACCTCTGGAAAGATGGCAAAGCATATAACAAAACACATGTAGAGCTCATGAGCATATCATGCACACATTAATCATGGCAAAAATGACAAATAGCTATTTGGTGTAGCAGATCTGACAATAAACTCAAATAGCACTCTTCCAACAGCAATTCAGGCCTCGAGATGAGATCAAATGAAAATGATGCAATGAGATGAAACGATTTAATCTCTGAGACGAACATTTTGATATGCTAAATGCGCAAAACGGAGCTACAGACGCAAAGTTACGACATGATGAACATGGGCATTTGAAACATGGAAATATCGGGGACTTCGTGAAATTTTACCTCCGCGAAAGTCAATGCGGGATGAGGATATCCGGGAGGAGAGATCCGGGGACGGGCGCGGGCGTTTGGATCGGCGAGGTGGTGGATCTGATCCCGATCTGCGGAGGAGAGGGCCGGCTAGGGTTCCGGCGACGCACGCCGGCGAGGCTGCCGGAGCACGCAGCGGGGAAGGAGAGGCCGCGGGGAGCCATGGCGGCGCGGGGACAGCAGTGCAGCAGGGCGGTGGCACACGAGCAGACGACGGCGGGGGCGCGCGCGGCGGGGCGGAGGAGTTGCGGTGCGGCGGCTCGGTCCGACGAGGGTGAACGGCCGACGGTGCATCGGGGCATGGGAGCGCGCGATGGCGAACGACGGACGCGGGCAGCGCAATTCTTGGGCGGCGGCGCGAGGCACGGCCCGGGTGCGGCCCGGGGGCGGGCCGGTGATGGGCCCCGCGGGCCCGGTGGATCCGACGAAGTGGGCACCCGGGTGGACAAATAGGAGACCGCCACATGGCGGCGGACAGCGAAGTCGGACGTGTCCGTCGGCGGGAAGTTTGTCCGGTGGCGCGAGGATGAAGGGATCTAGGGTTTGCACCGCGAATTTGGAAGGGTTACACATATTTATAGGTAGAGGAAGCTAGGAGAGTCCAAATGAGGTGCGGTTTTCGGCCACGTGATCGTGATCGAACGACCGAGATGATGGAGGAGGTTTAGGTGGGTTTTGGGCCAGTTTGGAAGGGTGTTGGGCTGCAACACACATGAGGCCTTTTCGGTCCCTCGGTTAACCGTTGGAGCATCAAACGAAGTCCAAATGGTACGAAACTTGACAGGCGGTCTACCGGTAGTAAACCAAGGCCGCTTGGCAAGTCTCGGTCCAATCCGGAAACGTTTAACACCTGCACACGAAAGGAAGGTAGAAAGGACCACCGGAGGAGATAGGAGCGCCGGAATGCAAAACGGACAACGGGGAAAATGCTCGGATGCATGAGATGAACATGTATGCAAATGAAATGCGCATGATGACATGATATGCAATGCATGACATGCAAGCAAAGAAAAGGCAACAACAACGAATAACTAGAGGACACCTGGCACATCGGTCTCGGGGTGTTACAACACTCCACCACTACGAGAGGATTTCGTCCCGAGATCTAGAATGGCACCGGAGGGAAAACAGAAGAGAAGAGGTATAACTAAGTTGCTTCTTTGACAAACGAGTGAAACCACGAACCTTGAAAAGGTTAAGCCATTTTGAGAAAAGAATACAACGGAGATAAACGAAGTTGAAAGCACTCCGTTAAGAAAGGGGAAAAGGAAAGAACCGATTCGGGTAGCACTCCGGTTTAGAAGGGATGCAAGGCTTGATAAGGCGAAAGGAACTTGAGCAAAAACGTCACAACACTCCGGTTAAAAGGATAAGCATGAAAAGAATAAGGTCCTGACAAAAATAAGAAGAAGGGTTGAAGAGAGCAACATCACAATGCCTCCGGAAGAAAAGAGAGAATGGAATGGATTGAACGGAGGAGAGAACAATATTTTCTATCTCGAATGAGCTTGAAAAAGGCATCCTTAGGAGAATGGTCGAACGGAGATGTTGGAAATCCAACAACGAAAAAGAGTAAGCTTCTAGTGGACTTATGGAGAACATCTCAAAACTATGAGGTGAAAATTCTGCCACTAACGGAAAACAATGGATTTGAATTGATATCAACAAGGAAACGAGAAACTTGTACCACCAGGAGGATAAAAGAACTTGGGTCAATAATAAGCACCATAGGTAGCAACAATCCTTAGGGAACGCTCTAGGTGAAATATAACCCAAGATAATTCCAACGAAGAGGTTGATGGATTTAAAATACCTCATTCTTAACAACATGTGAAACATGAAGCATGAACTCAAATTATCAAGAATGACGTAATACCACCTCTATTGATACGGAAGAAAGAATTGCACTCCGGATTGCAAGATGAAGAATGCTTGAGCTCATCTGAAAAGAATCTCGATGAACACTTCGAAAAGGAAATAAATCCTTTATGAACCAACAAGTAGAACCTCCATGAAGAACTCTGGTAACAAAAGGATAACGAGAAGAAAGGGAAGTTGAAAACACAAGGTGAAACCTTGTAATGCTTTAGATGGATCTCCGTGGAGATGTAATTGAAAAAGGTTGGAACTCCGGGAAAAGAGAAGATGAAACAAATGAAACTGAGAATTTGATAAGCCTCCGGAATAAGGAATTAATCTCTTGGATGAAACAAGAATAAGAATTACATTATGCTTATCCTTCATCAATTAAATTGATGACAATCAACGGATTTGACATATTACTTATTCTCGTAGAAAAGATTAAGATAGATATAGCGTAAACTTGAGAAGGTCTTCAATGAACCACCAGTAGGATTGAAAAGAACGAAAGAGTTGATATGATAAACGAATGACGAGAAGTCTTGAATGAACCACCGTAAGAATTAAGCATGAACTAAGCGAAGATAAAGAACACACCGGGAAGAATTAACAAATGAACGAAGATGCTTGAGAGAATTTAGATACATGAGAACAAAGGGATCACGAACTGATTAGAGATCACTTGATGCACCAGTAAGATTGGAGAATGACAACTGAAATCTGAGAATGAATACACCTGAATTGTTGGACTCCGGATAACAAATTGAGAAGACTCTTGAATTCGCTCCGGATAGTTGAAAAGAATTCTCACAATCCAAAAACAACTATGAGAGGATGGCAACAAGCTAGAATCACGAATCTTGAAGAGACTGGAGCAAGATATGGAGGAAAATTCTTCTTCAGTCTTCAAATGCAGAGAAAGATAACGAGAAACACCACCAAAAATTGTTGAGGCACTCCGGAATGAAAAAATTAGAAAGGTTGAGCCAACGATGAAAAGAATTTGACAGATCTTGGAGAAAAACATTTGACTGATGAAAAATTCATCCTTACGTCAAACTTTGAAAAGAATTTAGGATAGCTCCGGGAAAAATAAGAGGGGTCAGGTAAGATCCTGGGAAAAGACCTGTGGGTTAGGGCCCACTCAAAAGATACACTGTTGAAAAGATTACTTGAAAAGAGAGATTGCACCGGTTGAATTAAAAGGCTTAAATGATATAACATCCTCAAAAGAGTTTGAACGAAAGCAGAGTGGTAACATGAATCTTCAAAAATATCTTGAGCACTCCGGAACAATTGAATTGCGAGAAGTGAATGATTAAGAATTGCACCGGCATGAGAAAGCATTGAAACGAGGAAAGGATATGATCAACAAAGCTTGACTTGAAACCACCGAAGATGAAAAGAATGAAGAATGGCGAACGAGTATAGTATCTTCATGAGAAACATCGGGTAAAAACATGAAGGAAAAAGAATGGAGAGACTTCTCATGAATAAAAGGATACTTGATTAAGAAATTCGAGTCCTTGAGGAAAACGGGTGGGTGGGCGCGAAAAACAAAGGCAACTTGGAGACGGATGAAACAAACACTGTTGAGAAGAACTGATACTTGATCTTGCGAATGTTGAAGTGATCGGATCCACTTGAAGAGAAACACGCCAGTGAAAAAGGATTGACATGACAATCTCGATTATCAAGAAGGATTAGTATTCACATCGGAGTATGAGAACACCATTTGGGGAAGGTATGGAATCAACATTTTCCTTCGAAGCAACTCGAATACCACAACTCAAAACAAAGCAAAGGATTGGCTTGCAGAATAAGCCGGAACAAACATATGATAGAGATTTCGTCCGAAGTTTTCATGGTGGGGCCTACACGGGCTCGATCGTACAGCACCATCATGTACAAGGCAGTGCACATGACATACGAAGCGTACCTGAGTCGGCATAGCCAAGGACTCTTTAAGACACAACGAGACCACTGTAAAACCAACCGTGAATAGGCGGACCACTAGACGTCGAACCCCAATTTCATATCATACATCTGACGGAAAGATATCCTAAGAGCTACTTGAATTCCCACTTATAAACTCCCGAAATTTTCCGGTTATGCAATCAGGTGTTGGGGATACAGGGGAAGCATAATATCTCACCCAAAACTAACAAATCCTACATCCAGCTGTATCCATCCTTCAAAACATAACCAAGAAACCTTTGAAAATCGTTTACCTCAACCTTCGAAAAGCATCCGTTATACGAGTTATGGCAATACTCCCGAACTCCCGCCCCAGTAGTGGGTGGCGTCGAGGTTATCTCACCAACAACTGCATAAAAGAGATTTTCGATGTTGGCGAACTAAACTCAGGTATTTCAGAACTGCAACGATAAAATTGTGACGACAACACCTCGGAGCTCAACTCCCCGAGACACTGCCACAACCCCTAAATGACAGGAGGCACCAAGAACAATGTTCTCGCCACAAATCGATCGGAACGATTCCAAGATACCCGCGTGATCCTAAATTTTTTTAGTGAAATTTGAGAAGAGAAGAGATAAAACTCCACGTCAGGATAACTCACCAGAGCGATGAAGGGACCGGGGAGTAAAAAGAATTCCTAAACTCTCTGATATATAATTCCTAAATGACTCAAAACATTTTTCTAGACTCAACTCGTCCGCTAATTCGATCAAGCAATGGGGCTCCTAAGGTCGGGGAAGGCTCTGATACCAACTTGTAACGCCCTCGATGCGGCTATATCTCCCATGTGTCGAAGCACGACTTAGAGGCATAACCGCATTGAAAGCAATGTCGCAAGTGAGGTAATCTTCGCAAACAACCCATGTAATACAATAGGGGAAAAGATACATAGTTGGCTTACAATCGCCACTTCACACAATTACATAAATAAAGCATTACATCATCCAAATACAATCAAGGTCCGACTACAGAACCAAAATAAAAGAAGAACCCCAAATGCGACAAGGTCCCCGATCGACCCCAACTGGGCTCCACTACTGACCAACTAGAACGAAACAACACAAAGGACAAGATCTTCATCGAGCTCCTCCTGAGCTTGGTTGCGTCATCTGCACGGACTCATCGGCACCTGCAAGCTGGTTTTTGGAAGTATCTGTGAGCCACGGGGACTCAGCAATCTCGCACCCTCGCGATCAAGACTATTTAAGCTTATGGGTCAGGTAAAAGTAGGAGGTGGAGTTGCAGCAAGCGACTAGCATATATGGTGGCTAAACATACGCAAACGAGAGCGAGAAGAGAAGGCAAAGCATGATCGAGGAACTATGATCAAGAAGTGATCCTAGAACAACCTACGCCAAACATAACTCCAACACCGTGTTCACTTCCCAGACTCCGCCGGAAAGAGACCATCACGGTTACACACGCGGTTGATGTATTTTAATTAAAGTCAAGTTCAGGTTTTCTACAACCAGACATTAACAAATTCCCATCTGCCCATAACCGCGGGCACGGCTTTCGAAAGTTCAAATCCTTGCAGGGGTGTCCCAACTTAGCCCATGACAAGCTCTCATGGTCAACGAAGGATATACCTTCTCCCGAGACATTCCGATCAGACTCGGTATCCCGGTTCTACAAGACACTTCGACAAGTTAAAACAAATCCAGCAACACCGCCCGAATGTGCCGACAAATCCCGATAGGAGCTGTACATATCTCGTTCTCAGGGCACACTCAGATGAGACATCCTACGTGTAAAACCAAACCTCAAGTTGCCCCAAGGTGGCCCTGCAGTCTGCTCGGTCGGACCAACACTCAGAGGAGCACTGGCCCGGGGGAGGGGGGGTTAGAATAAAGATGACCCTTGAGTCTGTAGAACCCAAGGGAAGGTGGTAGGTTGTTAGTGCAAATGGTAAAACCAAGGTTGGGCATTGCTGGAGGAGTTTTATTCAAGGCGAACTGTCAAGGGGTTCCCATTATAGCCCAACCGCGTAAGGAACGCAAAAATCCAGGAACATAACACCGATATGACGGAAACTAGGGCGGCAAGAGTGGAACAAAACACCAGGCATAAGGCCGAGCCTTCCACCCTTTACCAAGTATATAGATTTATTAATTAAATAAGATATATTGTGATATCCCAACAAGTAAACATGTTCCAACAAGGAACAACATCTCCATGTTCCAAAAAGGAACAACATCTTCATGTTCCAACAAGGAACAAACTTCAATCTTCACCTGCAACTAACAACGCTATAAGAGGGGCTGAGCAAAGCGGTAACATAGCCAAACAACGGTTTGCTAGGACAAGGTGGGTTAGAGGCTTGGTTCAACAATATGGGAGGCATGATAAGCAAGTGGTAGGTATCGCGGCATAGGCATAGGAAAAGAGCGAGCAACTAGCAAGCAAAGATAGAAGTGATTTCGAGGGTATGATCATCTTGCCTGAAATCCCGCAAGGAAGAAGAACGAGTCCATGAAGAAGACAAACGGACGTAGACGAACGGTTCCTCACAGACGCGACGTTACCGGATCCAACCCGAAGAAGCAAACACCGGAAAGAATCACACAACATAGTAAACAAACCAACACATGAACAAGGTATGATATGCGGGATGCGGTATGCGATGCATATGCATGATTTGCAAAGAAATGATTGAACCTGGCCTCAACTTGGAAAGCCAAGAGTGCCACTGGAAAGATGAGGTGATTTCGGTTGAAATCAATATAAAGATCACCGGAATCGGATGCACGGTTTCGAAATGGCAAGCAAAACAAATATGGCACCGGTCTGCGATAAACAACAAGTAGCCATCTAAATGCATCAAGATAATTAAGCTACAACACTCAAACATGGCAAAAAAATACATGGCAGGGATCCATTCATAATGCTTGACAAAAGATGAACACTGAGCTACGGCCAATTCATCCATTAACAGGTTCAAACAAGCATGGAAAAAGTGCAATTGGTAAGCAGATCTCAGACTTAGTGAAACTAACACTAGTCTGGAATTTCAGATCAGGTAGCACACTTTGGAGCATGAAAACTATATGCTACAGGAACTTAACATGGCAAAGTAAAGCATGGCATGGAGCTACTCAAAGAGCTTAACAAAAGTCCTTTAGTGACCTTGAGCCAAAAGGGATCATAAAATACAATTGCAAGCATGTGAACATGGCAAAAACATAATCAGAACTCAGACTAGGTGAAAAACTGGAGCATGCAAATCAGACATCAAGTAGGCATGTTTACGAGCTCGATGCACTCACTACAGAGCATGTCATGACAATCTAAGCATACACCCATCAAGAATACACATTAAACAAGCTAGACATGGCAAGAACAACAACATAGCATGCACGGATCAACTACAACATCCTTGGCAAAGTCGCTAACAAGTAGACAATCTGCCTAGATTCACGAAATAGCAAAGTAGAGCTCGATTGACTCAAGCTAGGGTGCTCCATAATTGCAAACAAAGACATGGATGGATAGAGCACTACAAGATTAACAAATCACCCTTACTGATCATCCTCAAAAGAGGCACGGATCACTAGGAAACAACATGAACATATGGCATATTGATAAAAACAGATCAAGGACTTAGTGGAATTGCTAAGTCCCTGAAATCAACATTAACGAATGCACTACTTTGCAAGCTTGTGCTAGTCACCACACACATCACAAAAATACATGGATAGCACCTATGGAAAGATGGCAAAGCATATAACAAAACACATGTAGAGCTCATGAGCATATCATGCACACATTAATCATGGCAAAAATGACAAATAGCTATTTGGTGCAGCAGATCTGACAATAAATTCAAATAGCACTCTTCCAACAGCAATTCGGGCCTCAAGACGAGCTCAAATGAAAATGATGCAATGAGATGAAATGATGTACTCTCTGAGACGAACATTTTGGTATACTAAACGCGCAAAACGGAGCTACGGATGCAAAGTTACGACATGATGAACATGGGCATTTGAAACATGGAAATCTCGGGGACTTAGTGAAAATTTACCTCCACGAAAGTCAACGCGGGATGAGGATATCCGGGAGGGAGAGATCCGGGGACGGGCGCGGGCGTTTGGACCGGCGAGGTGGTGGATCTGATCCCGATCTGCGGAGGAGAGGGCCGGCTAGGGTTTCGGCGACGCACGCCGGCGAGGCTGCCGGAGCATGCAACGGCGAAGGAGAGGCCGCGGGGAGCCATGGCGGCGCGGGGACAGCAGCGCAGCAGGGCGGTGGCGCACGAGCAGACGACGACAGGGGCGCGCATGGCGGGGCGGAGGAGCTGTGGTGCGGCGGCTCAGTCCGACGAGGGTGAACGGGCGGCGGCGCATCGGGGCGTGGGAGCGCGCGACGGCGAACGGCGGACGCGGGCGGCGCAACTCTCGGGCGGCGGCGCGAGGCACGGCCCGGGGGCGGGCCGGCGATGGGCCCCGCGGGCCCGGCGGATCCGACGAAGTGGGCACCCGGGTGGACGAATAGGAGACCGCCACGTGGCGGCGGACGACGAAGTCGGACGTGTCCGTCGGCGGGAAGTTTGTCCGGTGGCGCGAGGATGAAGGGATCTAGGGTTTGCACCGCGAATTTGGAAGGGTTGCACATATTTATAGGTAGAGGGAGCTAGGAGAGTCCAAATGAGGTGCGTTTTTCGGCCACGCGATCGTGATCGAACGACCGAGATGATGGAGGAGGTTTAGGTAGGTTTTGGGCCACTTTGGAAGGGTGTTGGGCTGCAACACACATGAGGCCTTTTCGGTCCCTCGGTTAACCGTTGGAGCATCAAACGAAGTCCAAATGGTACGGAACTTGACAAGCGGTCTACCGGTAGTAAAGCAAGGCCACTTGGCAAGTCTCGGTCCTATCCGGAAACGTTTGACACTCGCACACGAAAGGAAGGTAGAAAGGACCACCAGAGGAGATAGGAGCGTCGGAATGCAAAACGGACAACGGGGAAAATGCTCGGATGCATGAGATGAATATGTATGCAAATGAAATGCGCATGATGACATGATATGCAATGCATGACACGCAAGAAAAGACAAGGCAACAACAACGAATAACTAGAGGACACCTGGCACATCGGTCTCGGGGTGTTACACCTATATACATGATCATACCTAGATATTCTCATAACTATGCCTCAATTCTGTCAATTGCTCAACAATAATTTGTTTACCCACCGTAATACTTATGCTCTCGAGAGAAGCCACTAGTGAAACCTATGGCCCTTGGGTCTATTTTCCATCATATTAATCTCCCGTTAACAAGCTATTTTTGGTGCCATTTTGATTTTGCTTTCTTTACTTTGCATCTTTATCATAAAAATACCAAAAATATTATCTTATCATATGTATCAGATCTCACTTTCGTAAGTGACCATGAAGGGATTGACAACCCATTTATTGTGTTGGTTGCGAGGATTTTATTTGTTTGTGTAGGTGCGAGGGACTCGTGCATGGCCTCCTACTGGATTGATACCTTGGTTCTCAAAAACTAAGGGAAATACTTATGCTACTTTGCTGCATCACCCTTTCCTCTTCAAGGGAAAAACAATGCAGTGCTCAAGAGGTAGCATCGACCGCTTGGATGAACACCTGCACGAGTTCAGGCAGAGCCAAGAGCTACCTTAGTCAAGGGCTGCTGGTCATGGTCTCGTGGACGCGTTTTATTTTTGTTGAGTCGTCTCGACGTGGATAGCTATGTATTCACAGCAATCATAGTATTGCTCTGTTTATTGCTCTATTTCAATGTGTGTACTTTGTTTTCTGTCCTTATATGTTCTGTTTCAATGTGTGTATATACACTTCCCATTCTGTATATGTGGTTGATAATAGCTAGATTCAAATTAGTATACAAAAACAGATAGAAAATGGAATTCATAATATATATATATATATTCTATGATGATCTAATGAACAATTAATATACATGATGATACTTAACTACTAGGCACAATGCATAAAATTGAAAATGAACAATAATGAAACTAATAATCCCTCCTGGGGGCAGTATTCCGGCAGCCCCTTGCCAGCAGTTCCCATGTGCGTGGCGTTTTCCCAGCGCGGAGGCAATACTCTGCCTCCTCCGCCTCACATCGCTTGACGTACCGATCTGCATCTTGCTGGCGGACGAGCGCGAACGATCATGCCATTTCGTTGTGCGCCCACCAGAGCTCCTTGTTGATGGCACGCTGGAGCTTATCGGCCCACCTCCACGTAGCGATGAGGTGCCTAGCGCATTTGACCTTCCTCGCGAAGTACCCGTCTTCGTACACCTCCTCCGCACGACGACGCACCCGCCCCCAAAGGTCCACCGCCTCCTTTTTCCAGGCGGCATCACAGGCTTCACAGGCTGCCTGGTATATGGCTTCCTCCTCTGCCATCTCCTTCTTGAACGCCACTTGCCTGGCTTTCTCAGCCGACGACAGTGACTTCCACAGACAAAGATTGTACTGGACCCAAAACCAATCCAAAGTTGGGGGTCCGGCGCAACCTCATTCAGCGGCGCGTAGGGGTCTTTGTCGCTGCTCTTCGAGTGAGCGTCCTCGGGGGGCGGCGACTCCTCGTCGGTGCGTGGGCAGACCGGCAGCGCCATGGCAGAGATTTGAGAGAGAGAGAGAGAGGGCGAGCGAGGGGAGTATGTAGATGAGAATGCAGGTGGGACGACATGAGCAAGGTAGTATTTATTGGTGGCCGAAATCTAGATCAACGTGAACAGTACACACGCTGGTCGCCGGAATTTACGAGTACTGTAGTTTGAATTACACACGATTCCCACATCAAAATCCGTGTGTGAACTTAATAGCTGACGGTTTCCAATACAGAACCGTGTCTGATTAATAACCCCCGCTACTCACCTACCAAACCTCAAGCCACGAAATAGAGTGCCAATCGTGTGGGGGGCGGTTATCTTGCCAGATCTTTACAATTTCTTTTTTGAACACCAGATATTTACATCGTCTGATAATTTTTTAACTCGCACACAAGTACACAAAAATATGATTTTTCAAACCGTTATGGTTAGCCGTTGCATGTACATGTAGTTCAAATTTGAATTACGGTCATTAAATGGCTAGAAAATCACTTAAATGTCTTTAAAAGGTTAATGACCCCTAGAATTTTCCAAATTTTCACATGACAGTTGTAGTAGTGCACGTTAAACATAGAAAAAATTTGAAGGCCGTAAGGGGAAGCTATCTCCTATTTGTCATCAAACATGCATTGTTTCCTCTCGGAACCACGAGCCTTCTAGTGAGTTGCTCCGGTTTGTGAGGGGTGTGTGTCCAAACTTCCGCCAAACATGCCAATTTTTTTACCACATGATCTTGGTGGCATGACATTACATCAACCAGGGTTTCATGTCTAATCATTTTTTATTTATTGGAATTAAAATGCCTTGGCACTCCATGCATGTGTCCATGCCGTGAGACCAATATGTTTGAAAATTCCTTCTAATTTACTACACATGGATTAACTCACACACAAGTACAAAAATATGATTTTTCAAACTGTTATGGTTAGCCGTTGCATGTTGATGTAGCTCAAATTTGAATTACGGTCATTAAATGGCTAAAAAATCATTTAAATATCTTTAAAAGGTCAAATGACCCCTGAACTTTTCCAAATTTTCACATGACAGTTGTATTAGTGCACGTTAAATGTAGAATAAAATTTGAAGGCCGTAACAAGAAGCTATCCCCCGTTCATCATCAAACATGCATTGTTCTCTCTCGGAACCACGAGAGGCAAATGGCGAATAATGTAATGCAATAGATGAGAGTTTATGATGAGTACTTGGTATTTCTTGACTTGGTGTAGATCTCCCCGGCAACGGCGCCGTAAATTCTTCTTGCTACTTCTTAAGCTTGCGTTGGTTTTTCCCTTGAAGAGGAAAGGGTGATGTAGCAAAGTAGAGATAAGTATGTCCCTCAGTTAGAGAACCAAGGTATCAATCCAGTAGGAGACAATGCACAAATCACCAATACCTGCAGAAACAATCAAACAACTTGCACCCAACGCGATAAATGGGTTGTCAATCCCTTCACGGTCACTTCCACTTGAAGTAGTTGTCAAACTCCCAGATGGAATTCACAATCCCGAGGAAAAGCTTTCGGCTCATCCGATAACGGCGCCGAAACACTTCGTCACCGTGTAGTGGAGCATCGGCGAAGTAGTCGGAGTAGAGCATGCAATAGCCTTCCAGACGATGCCGGTTCTTTGCTTTTAGCCGCCCCGGTGCCGAGCCACCTCGCCACAACTTTACATTGCTCGCGAGCAGGCCGACGAGGGTGGCGAGGACCATGAGATGTTCCTTGTCCTGGGCGTCGGCATTGGCTTCCTCCTCCAGCAGCGCCGCGAGCGCTTCCTCGTCGTCCAAGTCCATCGCCGAGCAGACAAATCGATGAACACCTGGTGGGCATGGTGGGCGCACAACCGCCGATGTACCAGGCTGCGCGGCCGGAGCACCGAAAACCTCGCCCAGATGGTGGTGGAGAGGTTGCCGCAGCAAAACCTTCTCTCTTTTTCGGCGGGGAATGGCCTATCTAGCGGTGCTGGGCAGTGGGCGGCGTCGGGATCAGCACGGTGGTGGCTGAGCGCGCGGGGGTGGGGGGCAAATATGGACGATTGCCTTGACTTTTCGCCTGACAGTGTGGCCTTGGCATGTTTTCCCCTTCCGTCGGAGCCCCCGAGCGCCCCCAGTGCGCTGGGTTCAGCCTGCAATTGCCGGGCCCAAAAACGGGTCGAGCCGGCGGATTTCAGCATCTTGGGGGCGCGACTAGGGGATTTTTTCGGCGTCGGCGCTAAAAAAGTCGCTCTGGGGGCATGTTGGGGGCGCGGCTGGAGATGCTCTTAGCGGGAGGAAAATACTTGAAAATAAACGCATCTTTACACTTATTCCATGAATCAATACTATTTTTAGGCAAAGATGAAAACCATGTTTTAGCACTATCTTGAAGTGAGAACGGAAATAACTTCAATTTAACAATATCATTATCCACATCTTTTTTCTTTCGCATATCACACAACTCAACAAAATTATTAGGATGGGATGCGGCATCTTCACTAGGAAGACCGGAAAATTGATCTTTCGTAACAAGATTCAGCAAAGCGTCATTAATTTCATAAGATTCCGCACTAGTGGCGGGAGCAATCGGAGTACTAATAAAATCATTGTTATTAGTATTGTAAAAGTCACACAATTTGGTATTCTCTTGAGCGATCGTGACAAAGCAAGCAATCCAACACACGAGCACACAAAAAGCAAATGAAGAAGATGAACGGAAGAGGGGCGAAGAAAAGGTAAATCTTTTCGAAAATTGTTTTAGAAGTGGGGGAGAGGAAAACAAGAGGCAAATGGCGATTAATGTAATGCAAGATATGAGTGTTTATAATGGGTACTTGGTATGTCTTGACTTGGCATAGATCTCCCCGGCAACGGCGCTAGAAATTATTCCTGCTACTTCTTGAGCTTGCGTTGGTTTTTCGCTTGATTGCAGCAAAGTAGAGATAAGTATTTCCCTCAGTTAGAGAACCAAGGTATCAATCTAGTAGGAGACAACACACAAATCACCAATACCTGCACAAACAATCAAACAACTTGCACCCAACGCGATAAAGGGGTTGTCAATCCCTTCATGGTCTCTTGCAAAAGTGAGATGTGGTAGGGATAGATGAAACTAAACAAAAGATAAAGTAAATATTTTTTGGTTTATAGATCGGAAAGTAAAATATTGCAAAATAGTAGATCAGAAACTAATATGATGGAAAATAGTAGATCGGAAACTTATAAGATGGAAAATAGACCAGGGGCCCCCAGGTTTCACTAGTGGCTTCTCTCAAGATAGCAAATAATACGGTGGGTGAACAAATTATTTTTGAGCAATTGATAGAAAAGCGCAAAGTTATGACGATATCTAAGGCAATGATTATGAAATATAGGCATCACGTCCGTGTCAAGTAGACCGAAACGATTTTGCATCTACTACTATTACTCCACACATCGACCGACTCCTTCCTGCATCTAGAGTATTAAGGTCATGAAGAACAGAGTAACACATTAAATAAGATGACCTGATGTAGAGGAATAAACTGAAGCAATATGATGTAAACCCCATATTTTTATCCTCGACGGTAACAATACAATACATGCCTTGCTGCCCCTACTGTCACTGGGAAAGGACACCGCAAGATTGAACCCAAAGCTAAGCATTTCTCCCATTGCAAGAAAAACAAATCTAGTTGGCCAAACTAAACCGATAGTTCGAAGAGAATTACAAAGATATCAAATCATGCATAAAAGAATTCAAAGAAGATTCAAATAATATTCATAGATAAGTTGATCACAAATCCACAATTCATCGGATCTCGATAAACACACCGCAAAAGAAGCTTACATCGGATAGATCTCCGAGAACATCGAGGAGAACATGGTATTGAGAATCAAAGAGAGAGAAGAAGCCATCTAGCTACTAGTTATGGATCCGTAGGTCTGAGGTAAACTACTCACGCTTCATCGGAAGGGCAATAGAGTTGATGTAGAAGCCCTCCGTGATCGAATCCCCCTCTGACGGGATGCCGAAAAAGGCCCCTAGATGGGATCTCACGGGAACAGAAGGTTGCGGCGGTGGAAAAGTGTTTTCATGGATGCTTCTGGTGGTTTGGGAATATATGTGAATATATAGGAGGAAGATCTAGGTCAGGGGGTCACCGAGGGGCCCACAAGGCAGGGGGCACGCCCTACTCCCTGGGCGCGCCCTCCACCCCGCCTCGTGGCTCTTCTGACTTGCACTCCAAGTCTTCTAGGTGTCTTCTGGTCCAAGAAAAATCATCGCGAAGGTTTTATTCCGTTTGGACTCCGTCTGGTATTCCTTTTTTGTGAAGCTCAAAAACAAGGAAAAAACAAAAACTGGCACTGGGCTCTAGGTTAATAGGTTAGTCCCAAAATAATATAAAATAGCATATAATGCATAAAAAACATCCAAAACAAATAATATAATAGCATGGAACAATAAAAATTATAGATACGTTGGAGACATATCAGTGTGGATGAAGCGTCTCCGGTGGGGAGTATGAAGGAGCCGCTGTAGATGTCCTGCAGTTGACGAGAGTACCGGCGAAGCAGATCCGACGCCGTGGACAAGGCCGACAATGAATGGGCTGTATTGCAGTGGTGGATGAGCAGTCTACTTGTTTCTAGGGGAGGTGGGAGGGGTATATGCGACCACAGAAGCAGATCCAGTGAGGCGGACGTCGCTGGCAGTGAATGGGCTCTGGTACGCCAATGGATGGGCAATCTAGGGTTTCAAGAGGGGGGGGGTAGAAAGGCCAATAAAGTACGGACGACGTGATGTAAGATGCTCTGGTGCTGTGGAGTAGTCCTTTTTACGGGAGGGGACAACAAATGGGGGTGCCGTGTGGTGGGGGAACCGGAAGTTACCAAAGCAGCCCCGACCTATTATGTAAATAAGGGTGATATTGTAACTATTGTTCTCTGTGCACCAAGGATAGAAGGGGAATTTCACATGCTAAAGACTAGGTGTTGGAAATTTTAGAAGGAGGCGGGAGATTTTGCCGCCCGCGGGATCATTCGTATCCAGTTTCAACTAATTTTGAACAGTGCTAGCGGGAAGGTTGAGGGAGTCCTGGATTAGAGGGTCTCCGGACAGCCGGACTATATCCTTTGGCCGGACTGTTGGACTATGAAGATACAAGATTGAAGACTTCGTCCCGTGTCCGGATGGGGCTCTCCTTGGCGTGGAAGGCAAGCTAGGCAATACGGATATGTAGATCTCCTCCCTTGTAACCGACTCTGTGTAACCCTAGCCCCCTCCGGTGTCTATATAAACCAGAGGGTTTAGTCCATAGGACAACAGACAATCATACCATAGGCTAGCTTCTAGGGTTTAGCCTCTATGATCTCGTGGTAGATCAACTCTTGTAATACTCATATCATCAAGAACAATTAAGCAGGACGTAGGGTATTACCTCCATCAAGAGGGCCCGAACCTGGGTAAACATCGTGTCCCCTGCCTCCTGTTACCATCCGCCTTAGACGCACAGTTCGGGACCCCCTACCCGAGATCCGCCGGTTTTGGCACCGACATTGGTGCTTTCATTGAGAGTTCCACTGTGTCGTCACCGTAAGGCTTGATGGCTCCTTCGATTATCGCTAGCGATGCGGTCCAGGGTGAGGTTTTCCTTCCCGGACAGATCTTCGTATTCGGCGGCTTCACACAACGGGCCAATTTGCTTGGCCATGTGGAGCAGATCGAGAGCTACGCCCCTGGCCATCAGGTCAGGTTCGGAAACTTAAACTGCACTGCCGACATCCGCGGAGACTTGATCTTCGACGGATTCGAGCCCATGTCAGGTGCGCCGCACAATCACGACGAGCATGACGTAACTCTACCGTCGGACAGTGTTTGGGAAATCGCATCTGCAACTACTCCGGTCTTCAATCCAGTGTAAATTGCACCATCCGAGGACGGAGGGATAGACCCCGTCATGGAGGCCACACTCTCAGTGGCGATGGAGCCGGATACTGACTTCACCCCTTACGAGAGCCGTGTCGCCGAACTACGGGATTCGTCTCCGGCCACGGACTCCGAGCCGCCTACATCCGTGCCCATCGAATCCGACTGGGCGCCGATCATGGAGTTCGCCTCCGCGGATATCTTTCAGCATTCGCCTTTCGGCGATGTGCTAAATTCATTAAGGTCTCTCTCCTTGTCAGGAGAACCTTGGCCGAACTATGTCCGGCTAAAATGGGATGCGGACGACGAAGAAATTCGCTGCCCACCCACCACCCACTTAGTAGCCACTGTCGACGATTTAACCGACATGCTCGACTTCGACTCCTAAGACATCGACAGTATGGACGACGATGAACAGGAACCACCACCCACAGGGCGCTGGACCGCCACCTCATCATGTGATATATACATGGTGGACACCCCCAAAGAAGGCAATGGCGACGAGACAGCTGAGGAAGACCCCTCCAAGAAGCAACCCAAGCACCAACGTTAGCGGCGCCGCTCTAAGTCCCGCCACAGCAAAAATAGTGATACCGGCACAGGAGATAATAACACTCTAGATAGTGCCGAAGACAACCACAATCCCCCCAGCACGATGTAGAGCGGGAGGACGAACAAGCTAGCCCTCCAGAGCATGCGGCAGATGGAGAACCGGAGGAGGACAACTATATGCTTCTCTCCGAAGACGAGGTGAGCCTCGGCGATGAAGAATTTATCGTGCCTGAGGATCCCGTCGAGCAGGAGCGCTTCAAGCGCCGGCTTATGGCCATAGCAAATAGCCTGAAGAAAAAGCAACAACAGCTTCAAGCTGATCAAGATCTGTTAGCAGACAGATGGACCGAAGTCCTTGCGGCCGAGGAATACAAACCCGAGCGCCCCTCCAAGAATTACCCAAAGCGCAGGTTGCTACCCCACTTCGAGGAGGAAGCATTGAAACCTACATCGCCAGTGTATGATGCGGCTGACCGGCCACCTCGTGGCCGAGCCAGAGTGGCGTTTCGGCCTGAAGTTCAGCCTGCACCCCGCCGCCACTCAAACAAAAATACCAAGGCCCGGGGCAACACACGGGATCTGCGAGACGTATTGGAAAAGAAGGCAAAACATGCAAGATCGATCTACGGATCACGGGGGCACGCACCAATACGCGACGATGATCGTCACGCCGGATACACCAAAAGCAAATCCGGCCGAGCCGGACACGACAGACAAGACTCGTATGAACCGTGTCACAATATAGCCCGTCACAGAGGCGCCGCACACCCCTTATGCTTCACTGATGAAGTAATGGATCACGAATTCCCAGAAGGGTTTAAACCCGTAAACATCGAATCATACGATGGTACTACAGACCCCGCGATATGGATCGAAGACTTCTTCCTCCACATTCATATGTCCCGCGGGGATGACCTACATGCAATCAAGTATCTCCCGCTCAAACTCAAAGGGCCGGCTCGACATTGGCTCAATAGCTTGCCGGCAAACTCCATAGGAACTTGGGAGAACCTGGCAGCGGCATTCCTGGACAATTTCCAAGGCACTTACGTACGACCGCCGGACACTGACGACTTAAGACATATAACTCAGCAGCCAGGGGAATCAGCCAGGAAATTCTGGACCCGGTTCCTAACCAAGAAGAACCAAATTGTCGACTGTCCGGATGCAGAGGCCTTAGCGGCATTTAAGCATAATATCCATGACGAATGGCTCACCCGGCACCTCGGCCAAGAGAAGCCAAAATCCATGGCAGCCCTCATGACACTTATGACCCGCTTTTGTGCGGGCGAAGATAGCTGGTTGGCTCGTAGTACCAATACAGCAAGCAAACTTAGCATATCACAAGGCAGGGATAGCAACGGCAAACCATGATGCAACAAACACAAGTGCCGCAAATATGGTGAAAACGCCAAAAATATGGCAGTTAATGCCGGGTTCAGGGGCTCAAAGTCCGGTCAGCGGAAAGGGCCGCCCAAAAATACAAATCCGGGTCCATCCAGTCTGGACCGCATACTCGCTTGCCAATGCCAAATTCATGGCACCCCAAAAATGCCAGCCACCCATACCAACAGAGAATGCTGGGTCTTCAAACAATCCAGCAGGGTAGGCGCCAAAAACGAAGAGGGGTCTCAAAGCAACAACAACGATGAAGAGCCCAAATCGCCGAACACAGGAGGGCAAAAGAAATCCCCCCATATTCAATCGGTGAATGTGATAAATACCACCCAAATTGCCCACTTGGACCAGAGATGCACCCTTAGGGACGGCGGCTCAACGGAACTCGCCGTCCCACAATATAAGCTAGGGCCGGTCACCTTCAACCGCACGGATCGTCCGGTTAACGCCAATCGGGGCAATCCAGCCGCACTAATCCTCGACCCAATAGTAGACGGGTTCCACCTCACTCGAGTCCTTATGGACGGAGGTAGCAGTTTAAACCTGCTTTACCAGGACACAGTGCGCAAGACCATTCAGCGATCAAGCCCACTAAAGCCACTTTTAGAGGCATCATACCAGGTATGGAGGTTAGCTGTACAGGCTCCATTGCCCTCGAGGTAATCTTCGGATCACCAGAAAATTACCATATCGAAGAGTTAATCTTCGAAATCGCCCCTTTCAGTAGTGACTATGAAGCACTGCTCGGGTGAACTGCGTTCGCTCGATTCCACGCGGTGCCACATTATGCCTACCATAAGCTCAAAATGCCGGTCCACACGGCGTCATCACGGTTCATGGCAAGGCTGAACCTTCCTTCGGCACCAACAAATGCATCACTGCCTTAGTAGCAGGAACCTCGAGTCGACGCCCAGGCTCCCGGACACCGTCAAGGGGCTCCGAACTACTTCGTGGAAGGATACCCCGGCTCGTCCAGAGCTCAACTAAACACTCCGGCGAAGGCCATGACAAGCCGAACTCAGTGGTTCAACCGCCCTCTGGCACGTAAACATTTCTTATATTTCCTTCGCAGGTTCACCTTTACACGGACCAGGATGGACCCCACAGAGGCAGCTCGAACGCGTCAGGGGATCCTTAGGCATTCCCTGCAGCGAACGTCCGGCTACAATACGGATCCGCACTCAACCTCTTCCCCCTGGTCAGAGCAGGTTCTGCTATCACAACTCCTTTTTTATCACATTACTTGTACCCATACGCATAGACGTATTGTCCCATTATTCAAATACAACATGTGGATTTATATGACGTTTACCTATTGATTATTTCTTATTGAAATCATTTCGTCAAACGGCATCCGTACATTGCGAAATGCCTTAAATATGCCAGGGGATTCGTTTTCCCCGTAACACGGCAAGAAAAGTCCGAACACCTTCATGGAAGTTCGGCACCCTGAACTTATAGCATTATATGCATCAGCTCCGAATCATGTCTTGGGTCAATAGTTGGGTTTGCCCGGCTCCCATGTTTTGGTACCTTACGTTCCGTTATATCGGCTAAGGTAGCACTAGGAGAACTACTGCGATTGTGTCCCGGTTCTTCCGGATGAGTACCTTAGTAGAGAAAGCCGAAAACTGACTGTCATGATACGGTGAGAGCTGGTCAGCTGTTCGAGCGGTCACAAAATCTTTAAGGATTTCTCCCGCATAATGCCATAACCAATGCAGCATGTGATGGATCGGCTTTTTTCTCTGATCAGGCGCTTATAGAGCCCCTAGTACGGTCTTCCGAACACAAGGGGCTGCGCCGACCATACTAAAGCTCCTATGGCTAAGTGAGAGTGATAAAGCCCTATAGTCCGATTGCCTGGTTCGTTGTGCTGAGCACCTCCTTCAGAGGACCCAAAACTGGGATAAAGAGTGCTCAGGTTTATCCCGAACACCCCCGTACTTCTTGCGTGGGGACAAAAGCCGACGACTGGCCAACTCTCAGCCTTAACATACAAACGACCGCACAGGAGGGTAAACTTTTATATAACAGGTGACATATAAACGACCTTGTTCAAACATTACAAAGGACAACATGATTGGCATTCATGGAAATATAATGTCCTTGGTACATAGCTCCGCTGCAAGGTAGGATCCTTTCAGGACACTCTTATAATACAATTCAGGCTTGCGGTGCTCCTTCCCCTCTGGCGGTCCCCCGGTCACTAGCTTTTCGGCATCCATCTTCCCCTAGTGCACCTTTGCGAGGGCGAAGGCCATTCACGCTCCTTCTATACAGACCGACCGCTTGACGTCAAGTCGAGGGCAAGCGCTTACAAGCCGCCTCACGAGCCCGAAGTAGCTGCTTGGAATCGGCTCGGCAGGCCATCGCTGGATAACCATATCTTTCATGGATAGTTCCACCGCCTTATGCAGTTCGATCAGCCATTTCAGTTGATCGGCAAAAGGCACCGGATAATTCGGTGCCAAATACTGCGACCAAAAGAGCTTATCGGCGGTGTTCCTTCCTTCGGCTCGGTAGAATTGAGCGGCATCTAATATACTGTGAGGTAACTCGGCAAATACACCTGAGAAGTCCAGATTCACAATCAGAAACATAGTTTTCCCTTCAAATACTTGCTTTACATGGGAAAAGCCTTACCCGCCGCAATCTTCCTCGCCTCTTGGATCCCCTGCAGGGCGCTTTGGGTTTCCCCCCGGGTGTCGCTCGTGGCTCGACACGCCTTGGTGAGTTTGGACTCTTTCTCTGTTAAACTCTACTCCAAGGCCTCGCATTTACTTACGGCCTCTTGCAGCTCCTGCTCAGCTTTAATAACTCTGGCTTCGTGTTTCTCACAAAGAGTCCACTCCATGGACGCCTTTTTCTTGGCCTCGGCAAAGGACCTTTTGAGGGCCTCGACTTCGGTCATAACCCCTAGCACAAATTATGCAGCTTATTTCATACTGAACATTTATTTCACAATAAATGCGCGCAACGCTTGTGCATACCTTGTTTATCCCTCGACTGCATTTTTAACTGGCCAATTTCTTCTATGGCCCGCTCCAGACTTTGATTCAGACCGGAGATCTCCGCAGTACGAGAGGCAGCAGGCGATACAGGTATCTGCTTGGAATAGAAGAGAAATCAATATCACTCAATGAGTCTTCCTGTGATCATCAATGCGATCCCCTGTCCGGATCCTTCTTTCATCGACCAGGGTATCAGGGGCTACTATCTATACTATGACACTCTTCGGCAACTTATAAAACATACCTCAAAGACTCTTATAAGGCTGATACAGGCTTCGTTCAGTCCACCCTCAGTTGACTGAATCTTCTTAATCACCGCACCCATATGGGCACGGTGTTCGTCAACAAGGGAGGCGTCTCGTAACGCCACCAACAAAGCATCCGACATCTCTGGATGGACAGAGGTCGCCGGCAGAATAGGCACGCTCCCTCCAGCTGAAGGAGGCTGCCTTCTCGATTCTGGAGCCGTATAAAACTCTGGAATCGCATCCTGTGAGGAGCCGAACTCAAGGTCGCCCCCGCCGTCAGACCCTATGGGAATCTTTTCCCCCATGTGTCCCGCCCCTGCGGTTTGACCACCAGGCGCCGCCTTCACGGTTTCTTCCTTTCCTCCTTGGCCGGGGTCCTCCTAGGACGAAGCCTCGATGTTATCCACCTGTTTGGAGGAAGGGGCCTTTTGGGGCGTCCCACTCTCCATAGCATTCGGGCTCAACAGGTCCTCTAATGAGGATTGTTTGGTACGGGACCTCACCCAACTACCAAAAAATATGGCTTAAGGTTAAAATACTAAGCCACGATGAGTCCGGACACTTAGACGTACTCGGATTTTATATACTTACGAGTTGACCAGGGGCCAGGACCTGGGATCCCATGCCAGGTCGCTGTCGGCGGCGGCAGTGGACTCCTCCGGAAGAGGAACCCCTTCCCCTTTTGGGTAGTTCGGCCTCCAAGGGTGCGGAGGCCGTCCTCTTCCTCCTTCCCCCCGCAGGGGATTCATCTTCCTCCTCCTTTTTATCCTCTTCGGAGGCGGAACGGGCATCAGAACCTTCGGGTATTATGTCCAAAGTGCCACGACCACGAAGGCCGCCCCAAGTCTTGTTGGCCTCCTTTTTGGCCGTGTTCTTCGGCACCTTGTAGGGCGCCGGGACCAGCATCTTTGTTAGAAGTGGGATGCCCGGGTCTTCGGGCAGCGGGGCCGGACAATGGATCCTCTCCGCCTTCTTCGTCCAGCTCTGGGGGAGTTGAGTAAACATGCGTTAAGCGCTTTCTTTGGGTCAATAATCTAGTTCACATCTCCATGTGATTAACTCCGAAAGATTCCTAAGGTGTGATCATGTTTTGCTTGTGAGAGAGGTTTAGTCAATGGGTTTGTCATATTCAGACCCGTATGTATTCTGCAAATTTCTATATCTACAATGCTCTGCATGGAGCTACTCTAGCTAATTGCTCCCACTTTCAATATGTATCCAGATTGAGACTTAGAGTCATCTGGATCGGTGTAAAAGCTTGCATCAACGTAACCTTTTACGACAAACTCTTTATTACCTCCATAACCGAGAAACATTTCCTTAGTCCTCTTTAAGGTACCTAAGGATAATTTTGACCGATGTCCAGCGATCTACTCTTGGATCACCATTATACCCCCTTGCCAAACTCATGGCAAGGTATACACTAGGTCTGGTACATAGGATGGTATACTTTATATAACCTATGGCTGAGGCATAGGGAATGACTTTCATTCTCTCTCTATCTTTTGTCGTGGTTGGGCTTTGAGTCTTACTTCACACCTTGCAATACAGGCTAGAACTCTTAACTAATCCATTTTGAACTCCTTCAAAATCTTGTCAAGGTATGTACTTATTGAAAATCTTATCAAGCGTCTTGATCTATCTCTATAGATCTTGATGCCTAATATGTAAGCAGCTTCACCGAGGTCTTTCATGAAAAAAATTCTTATTCAAATATCCTTTTATGCTTTCTAGAAATTCTATATCATTTCCAATCAACAATATGTCATCCACATATAATATTAGAAATGCTACAGAGCTCCCACTCACTTTCTTGTAAATACAGGCTCCACCATAAGTCTGTATAAAACCATATGCTTTGATCACCTCATCCAAGCGTATATTGCAACTCCGAGATGCTTGCACTAGTCCATAGATGGATCGTTTGAGCTTGCACACTTTGCTAGCACCTTTAGGATCGGCAAAAACTTCTGGTTGCATCATATACAACTCTTCTTTAATATCCATTAAGGAATGAAGTTTTTGACATCCATTTTCCAAATTTCATAATTATAAAATGAGGCAATTGCTAACATGATTCAGACTGACTTAAGCATCGCTACAGGTGAGAAGGTCTCATTGTAGTCAACCCCTTGAACTTTTCGAAAACCTTTAGCGACAAGTCAAGCTTTGTAGATGGTGACATTAGCATCAGTGTCTGTCTTCTTCTTGAAGATCCATTTATTCTCAATAGCTGGCCAATCATCGGGCAAGTCCACCAAAGTCCACACTTTGTTCTCATACATGGATCCTATCTCAGGTTTTATGGCCTCAAGCCAACTATTGGAATCTGGGCTCATCATACCTTCTTCATAGTTTGTAGGTTCGCCATGGTCTAGTAACATGACTTCCAGGACAAGATTACCGTACCACTCTGGTGCGGAACGTGCTTTGTTTGACCTACGAGGTCCAGTAGTAACTCGATCTGAAGGTTCACGATCATCATCATTAGCTTCCTCTCTAGTTGTTGTAGGCATCACGGGAACATATTTCTTTGATGTGCTACTTTCCAAATTAAGAGAAGGTACAATTACCTCATTAAGTTCTACTTTCCTCCCACTCACTTCTTTCAAGAGAAACTCCTCTAGAAATGTTCCATTCTTGGCAACAAAGATCTTGCCTTCGGATCTGTGGTAGAAGGTGTACCTAATTGTTTCCTTACGGTATCCTATGAAGACGCACTTCTCTGATTTGGGTTCGAGCTTATCAGGCCAAAGCCTTTTGACATAAGTGTCACAACCCCAAACTTTAAGAAACGACAGCTTAGGTTTCTTGCCAAACCATAGTTCATACGGTGTCGTCTCAACGGATTTAGATGGTTCCCTATTTAACATGAATGCGGTTGTCTCTAATGCATAACCCCAAAATGATAGTGATAAATCGGTAAGAGACATCATAGAACGCACCATATCTAATAAAGTACGGTTACGACATTCAGATACACCATTACACTGTGGTGTTCCAGGTGGTGTGAGTTGTGAAACAATTCCACATTGTTTTAAATGAAGGCCAAACTCGTAACTCAAATATCCGCCTCTGCGATCAGATCGTAGAAACTTTATTTTCTTGTTATGATGATTCCTCCACTTCACTCTGAAATTCTTTGAACTTCTCAAATGTTTCAGACTTGTGTTTCATCAAGTAGATATACCCATACCTACTCAAATCATCTGTGAACGTCAGAAAATAACGATATCCACCGCGTGCTTCTATTGGGGAACGTAGCATGCAATTTCAAAAAAAAATCCTACGATCACGCAAGATCTATGTAGGAGATGCATAGCAACGAGACGGGGAGAGTATGTCTACGTACCCTTGTAGACCGGAAGCGGAAGCGTTATGTTAACGCGGCTGATGTAGTCAAATGTCTTCACGATCCAACCGATCCAACTACCGAACATATGGCACCTCTGTGTTCAGCACGCGTTCAGCTCAATGACATCCCTCGAGCTCTTGATCCAGTACAGGGTCGAGGGAGAGTTCCGTCAGCACGACGGCATGGCGACGGTGTTGGTGATGTGATCCGCGCAGGGCTTCGCCTAAGCACTACGACGCTATGACTGGAGGAGTAAACTGTGGAGGGGGTACCGCACATGGCTAAGAAACAACTATTGTGCCTTTGGGGTGCCCCCTGCCCACGTATATAAATGAGGGGGAGGATGAGGCCAGCCCAAGGGGGGCGCGCCAAGAGGGGGGAATGGTACTAGGACTCCGTACCTAGTAGGATTCGGCCCCCTCCTTCCTTCCAACAGAGAGGGGAAAGGGGAAAGGGGGGAGAGGAGAAGGAAATGGGGGGCCGCGCCCTGCACCCCTTGTCCAATTCGGATTGGGCTTGGGGGGGCGCGCGCCACCTCCTGTGGCAACCTCCCTCTCTCCTCTATGGCCCAATAGGCCCATTAACTTTCCCGGGGGGTTCCGGTAACCTCCTGGTACTCCGAAAATCCCCGATCTTCTTTGGAACCATTCCGGTGTCCGTATATAACCTTCCAATATATCAATCTTTACCTCTCGACCATTTAGAGACTCCTCATCATGTCCGTGATCTCATCCGGGACACCAAACAAAATTCGGTCACCAAAACACATAACTCATAATACAAATCGTCATGGACCGTTAAGCGTGCGGACCCTACGATTCGAGAACTATGTAGACATTACCGAGCCACATCTCTGGTCAATAACCAATAGCAGAACCTGGATGCTCATATTGGCTCCTACATATTCTACGAAGATCTTTATCGGTCAAACCGCATAATAACATACGTCATTCCCTTTGTCATGGGTATGTTACTTGCCCGAGATTCGATCGTCGGTATCCTCATACCTAGTTCAGTCTCATTACCGACAAGTCTCTTTACTCGTTCCATAATGCATCTTCTCGTAACTAACTCATTAGTCACATTGCTTGCAAGACTTATGGTGATCGAGACACCAGAGTGGGAGCTCTGTAGCATTTCTGATATTATATGTGGATGCCATATTGTTGATTGGAAATAATACAGAATTTCTGGATAGCATAAAAGGATACTTGAATAAGAATTTTTCAATGAAAGACCTCAGTGAAGCTACTTACATATTGGGCATCAAGATCTATAAAGTTAGTTGAAGACGCTTGATAAGACTTTCGATGAGTACATACCATGATAAGATTCTTGGATCAGTAAACGAAGGAGTTCCTGCCTGAGTTGTAAGGTGTGAAGTTGAGTAAAGACTCAAAACCCGACCACGGCAGAAAATAGAAAGAGAATGAAAAGTCATTCCCTATGCCTTAGTCATAGGTTCTATAAAGTATGCTATGTTGTGTACCAGGCCAGTTGTGTACCTCACCATGAGTTTGGCAAGAGGGTACAATAGTGATCCAGGAGTGGATCACCGGACAGCGGTCAAAATTATCCTTAGTGGAATAAGGACATGTTTCTCGGTTATGGATGTGTCAAAAAGTTCATCGTAAAGGGGTACGTCGATGCAAGCTTTGACACTGATCCGGATGACTCTAAGTCTCAATCTAGATATGTCGGGGATATACCCCGCAGTATGACCTGGCCGGATATATGCCCCGGCCAGACTTGGCGTTTCATTGGTAACTCGCCAGAGGATTGGCAACTCACGTGTCTGGCGGTTCACTGGTGAGATGACTCACGAGCCTGAAGACTCATTGGTGACCTGACGTGTGTTTCAGATGGATGACAAGGCCCAAGGCCTAGAAGGCCGGCTCATGTTATGATGGGCCGGATTAAGAAGAAAGGCATAAGGAATATTCTCCTACAAAGGAAGCAAGACTAGGACTCCACTTGTAATAGAGTAATCCTAATCCTAATAGGACCAGTCATGTAACCCGCTGTCGGTGTCAAAATCGGCGGATCTCAGGTAGGGGGTCCTGAACTGTGCGTCTAGGATCGATGGTAACAGGAGACGGGGGACACGATGTTTACCTAGGTTCGGGCCCTCTCTATGGAGGTAATAACCTACTTCCTACTTGATTGACCTTGATGAATATGAGTGTTACAAGAGTTGATCTACCACGAGATCGTAATGGCTAAACCCTAGAAGCCTAGCCTGCATGACCATGGTAATGAATATATCCTTTCTGGAGTAACCCCTCCGGTTTATATAGACACCAGGGGGGGGGGGGAATCTAGGGTTACATAGAGTCGGTTACATAAGAAGGAATCTTCATAGTCGGTCACCAAGCTTGCCTTCCACGCCAAGGAGAGTCCAATCCGGACACAGGTATAGTCTTTGGCCTTCATGTCTTCACAGCCCATCAGTCCGGCCCATGGATAACAGGCCGGACGCCCGAGGACCCCTTAGTCCAGGACTCCCTCAGTAGCCCCTGAACCTGGCTTCAATGACGAGGAGTCCGGCGCGCAGATTGTCTTCGGCATTGCAAGGCGGGTTCCCTTCTATCCGAACTTCAAGGTAGTCTTCGGATGCGATGATAGTATCCGAACCTGTCACACACACCATACATAACCGCAGAGAGAATATATTTTTACACGAGCCTAATCTGCTGAGAGCTTTTAACAATATGACATCACGTCTGTCCGGTCATAATTTAGAACCGTTTTTTGTCTACCGCTCCATGTTTCGAGACGCGTTTTCCATTGGCACGTTGTGTAGAAGCAGAGATCGTGTCCCCTTATTACGGGATTCTCATCAATACGGGCGTGGGTGACCCAATCGTGCCGTCTGCACGGCCCTTGGGAATAGGCGAGTTTAGAGTGGGGAGACGCTTGATATTCATGGCCTTTATAAGGGGATAAGGATTCCCTTTCTTCACCCACACCTCGGCTCCTCCTCAGTCCTTCCGTCCCTAAGTGTAGGACCTTGAAGTAGATGTGTCTAGAAGGGGCGTGATTAGACACTTAATGCTAAAGTTGCAATTTTTAAGCCTTTTTGGTTTAAGTGGAGTTTAGGCATAATTTCAACATTCACAATACATATCAAGCAAGCATGCAAAGAGTGTATAGGCAGCGGAAAGTAAAGCATGCAACTTGCAAGAGTGTAAAGGGAAGGGTTTGGAGAATTCAAACGCAATTGGAGACACAGATGTTTTTCCCGTGGTTTGGATAGGTGGTGCTATCCTACATCCACGTTGATGGAGACTTCAACCCACGAAGGGTAACGGTTGCGCGAGTCCACGGAGGGCTCCACCCACGAAGGGTCCACGAAGAAGCAACCTTGTCTATCCCACCATGGCCATCGCCCACGAAGGACTTGCCTCACTAGCGGTAGATCTTCACGAAGTAGGCGATCTCCTTGCCCTTACAAACTCCTTGGTTCAACTCCACAATCTTGTCGGAGGCTCCCAAGTGACACCTAGCCAATCTAGGAGACACCACTCTCCAAGAAGTAACAAATGGTGTGTTGATGATGAACTCCTTGCTCTTGTGCTTCAAATGATAGTCTCCCCAACACTCAACTTTCTCTCACAGGATTTGGATTTGGTGGAAAGAAGATTTGAGTGGAAAGCAACTTGGGAAGGCTAGAGATCAAGATTCATATGGTAGGAATGGAATATCTTGGCCTCAACACATGAGTAGGTAGTTCTCTATCAGAAATAGGATGCTGGAAATGTAGGCTTAGTCGGATGGCTCTCTCCACGAGTGAAGAGGAGGTGGAGGGGTATATATAGCCTCCACACAAAATCCAACCGTTACACACAATTTACCAATCTCGGTGGGACCGAATCAATAAACTCGGTCAGACCGAAATAGTAAACCTAGTGACCGTTAGAGATTTTCAGTGGGACTGACATGCAACTCGGTAGGACCGATATGGTTAGGGTTAGGGCATAACGTAATCTCGGTGAGACTGATTACACAA
Organism: Triticum urartu; assembly: GCF_056163025.1. Lineage (NCBI taxonomy): Eukaryota > Viridiplantae > Streptophyta > Magnoliopsida > Poales > Poaceae > Triticum > Triticum urartu. The sequence continues at coordinate 476,055,643 of NC_141873.1, read as the reverse complement.
ACTCGGTGAGACTGATTTTGGTAATAAGCTAACCAGAGAGTTGGTCAAGCAAACTCGGTGGGACCGATTTGCTCTTTCGGTGAGACCGAAACATTACAAAAAGGAAACACTGAATTTACATTGCAATCTCGGTGGGACCGATCCGCTCTTTCGGTGAGACCGAAAAGTTACGAAAGGGAAACAGAGAGTTTGCAATCCCATCTCGGTGAGATCGAGATCCCATCGGTGAGAACGAACTGATTAGGGTTTCTGGCAGTGGCTATGACAAGTGAAACTCGGTGGCGCCGGATAGAAATAATCGGTAGGTCCGAGTTTGGATTTGGGTTTAGATCATATGTGGAAGTGGGAAAGTAGCTGAGGATTTTGGAGCATATCATTAGGCACTTGAGCAAGAGGCTCATTAAGCAACACCTCATCCCTCCTTGATAGTATTGGCTTTTCCTATGGACTCATTGTGATCTTGGATCACTAAAATGTAAAATGAAGAGTCTTGAGCTTTAAACTTTAGCCAATCCTTTGTCCTTAGCATCTTGGAGAACTTCCCACAACCTTTAGTCCATGCCACTCCATTGTTGAACTTATCTGAAACATACTAGATAGAAACGTTAGTCCAACAAGAGATATGTTGTCATTAATTACCAAAACCACCTAGGGAGCACTTGTGCTTTCACTAAGCTCCAGCGCCCAAGCTTTTAGATTTTCCCTTGTCCGAGAAAGCACTCCAAAGATGTCTGGATCCGGAGCTGGGGGTAAGTGGATGGCCTCCTCCGTCAAGAATAGGGATATCAACGCGCTCCGGGAGGCCGGATATCTGGCCAAGGAGAGTTCCACTATGCCGTCAATGAATGGTTTAATGGCCCCTTCAGTCATATATAGTGACGCTGTCCAAGGAGAAACCTTCCTCCCCGGCCAGATTTTTGTGTTCGGCGGCTTCGTACCGCGGGCCAACTCACCTGGCCATCTGGAGCAGATCGATAGCTACGCCCCTGGCCACCAGGTCAGATTTGGAAGCTTGAACTATGTCACGGATATCCGTGGAGACTTGATCTTCAATGGATATGAGACCCCAGCGATTGCTCCGCCTCGCCTCGATGAACATGACTTAAATCTGTCATCGGATCACATCCAGGAGATGGTCCCTGTTGCTGCAACAACCTTAGAACTGGAGCAGATCGCGCCATCCGAGGCCATAGAGTCCGCGGCGCTGGAGCCGCACGCAGACTCAACACCCTACAATATTTGCGCCAACGGAACTCCGGACTCGCCTCTGGCTATCAGTTTCGGACCATGTACACTTGCGGACACCGAGCTAGATCGGTTATCGATCTTCGAATTCAGCGCCGCAGACGTTTTTTAGCACTCACCTTTGGGCGATGTGCTAAACTCTCTAAAGAATTTGTCCTTGGAGAAGGACTCACAGCCGAACTATGTTTGGTTCGAGCCAGGGGCTGATGACGAGAAATTTTGCTTCCCACCCGCCACCCACTTCATAGCCACTATCGATGACTTAACCGACGTGCTTGATTGCGGCTCCGAGGACATCGACGGTATGGACGACGATGCCGACAAAGAGCAAGGCCAAGACCTGCCATTTACTGGACATTGGACGGCCACCTCTTCGTACAATGTGTACATGGTCGACACACCTAAAAAAGCTAGCGACAATGACAAAGGAGATCCAGTTGCGAATAAACCTCCTGAGACACAGTCCAAATGCCGGCGCCCTAAACGCCGCTCTAAGCCTCCTCGCTCAAAAGATGGCAACACTGGCACCGGAGAAAATAGTACTCCGGGCGACGCCGAAAACAATGAAGACCCTGTCGGGGCTGCATCCGAACAGGAGGAACAAGACAACGGGCAAGATAACCCGGATAAACAGGCCATGCCCAATGACCCAGATGATGAGAACCTCAACAATGAGGACTTCATCATGCCTGAGACACCCCTCGAGCAGGAGCGCTTCAAGCGCCAGCTAATAGCCACTGCAAGAAGCCTGAAGAAGAAGCAGCAGCAGCTCCAAGCTGATCAAGACCTGCTCATTGATAGGTGGACTGATGTCCTGGCAGCCGTAGAATACGGCCTCGAGCGCCCAGTCAAGAGTTACCCAAAGCGCAGACTACTACGTTAGTTCGATGAGGAGGCACCAGACCCCATACCTCCCTCACGCAATGCGGACCGACCACCACGTGCTCGGGATAGTGCGGCGGACCGACCACCCCGCGGTCGGGATAAAACGACAACTCAGGCCGGTCAACAACCCGCCCCACCACCTTGCAAAAACAAGGATAGAACAGCTCGGGACCATACATATGACCTTCAGCAGGATCTGGATAGTAGAGCAGGACACACTAGAACAATCTACGGATCACGAGGACGCTTCCTGACTCGAAATGGCGGCTACCTATTCGGACGTGACAAACCTAGTCACACCCGGGCCGATAACCGCAGACCGACTTCATCAGAAGTACGCCGTGACGCGGCCAGATATAGAGGCGCCACACACCCTCTCTGCTTCATAGATGAGTGATACGTCCATTTTGCATCATGCTTTTATATCAATATTTATTGCATTATGGGCTGTTATTACACATTATGTCACAATACCTATGCCTATTCTCTCTTATTTTACAAGGTTTACATAAAGAGGGAGAATGCCAGCAGCTAGGATTCTGGGCTGGAAAAGGAGCAAATATTAGAGACCTATTCTGCACAGATCCAAAAGTCCTGAAACTTCACGGAAGATATTTTCCAAATATATAAAAATACTAAGAGCAAGAACTTCACCAGGGGGGCACACCCCGCCCACGAGGGTGGGGGGCGCGCCCCTACCTCGTGGGCCCCCTAGTGGCCCTCCGGTGGCCATCTTCTGCTATATGGAGTCTTTCGATGGAAAAAAAATCATAAACCATCTTCTCAGACGAAACTCCACCGCCACGAGGCGGAACCTTGGCGGAACCAATCTAGGGCTCTGGCGGAGCTGTTCTGCCGGGGAAACTTCCCTCCCGAAGGGGGAAATAATCGCCATAGTCATCACCAACGCTCCTCTCATCAGGAGAGGGCAATCTCCATCAACATCTTCATCAGCACCATCTCATCTCAAAACCCTAGTTCATCTCTTGTATCCAATTCTTGTCTCCAAGTCCGGGATTGGTGCTAGTAGGTTGTTAGTAGTGTTAATTACTCCTTGTAGTTGATGCTAGTTGGTTTAATTGGTGGAAGATCATATGTTCAGATCCTATATGCATATTAATACCCTTCTGATTATGAACATGTTTATGCTTTGTGAGTAGTTACTTTTGTTCCTGAGGACATGGGAGAAGTCTTGCTATAAGTAGTCATGTGAATTTGGTATTCGTTCGATATTTTAATGAGATGTATGTTGTCTCTCCTCTAGTGGTGTTATGTGAACGTCGACTACATGACGCTTCACCATTATTTGGGCCTAGAGGAAGGCATTGGGAAGTAATAAGTAGATGATGGGTTGCTAGAGTGACAGAAGCTTAAACCCTAGTTTATGCGTTGCTTCATAAGGGGCTGATTTGGATCCATATGTTTCATGCTATGGTTAGGTTTACCTTAATACTTTTGTTGTAGTTGCGGATGCTTGAAAAAGAAGTTAATCATAAGTGGGTGCTTGGCCAAGTAAGGGCAGCACCCAAGCACCGGTCCACCCACGTACCAAATTATCAAACTACCGAACGCGAATCATATGAGCGTGATGAAAACTAGCTTGACGATATTCCCATGTGTCCTCGGGAGCGCTTTACATCATATAAGAGTTTGTCCAGGCTTGTCCTTTGCTACAAAAGGATTGGGCCACCTTGCTCCACTTTATTTACTTTTGTTACTTGTTGCTCGTTACAAATTACCTTATCACAAAACTATCTGTTACCACTTATTTCAGTACTTGCAGAGAATACCTTGCTGGAAACCGCTTATCATTTCCTTCTGCTTCTCGTTGGGTTCGACACTCTTACTTATCGAAAGGACTAAGATAGATCCCCTATACTTGTGGGTCATCAAGACTCTTTTCTGGCATCGTTGCCGGGGAGTGAAGCGCCTTTGGTAGGTGGAATTTGGTAAGGAAAAATTTATATAGTGTGTTGAAACTTACTGTCACTTGTTACCATGGAAAGTAATCCTCTGAGGGGCTTGTTCGGGGTATGTTCACCCCGACCAGTAGAGCAAAGAGTTGCTCCTCAACTTACTGAACCTACTGAAAATGAAAATGAAAATGAAAATGAAAATGCTTGCTTTGAAGTTCCTGCGGGTATGATAGAAAAACTGCTAGCTAATCCTTTTTAGGAGATGGAACAAAACATCCTGATTAACATCTGATATATGTGGATGAAGTTTGTGGATTATTTAAGCTTGCAGGTGTACCCGGAGATGTTGTTAAGAAGAAGGTCTTCCCTTTATCTTTGAGGGGAGATGCATCGACATGGTATAGGCTATGTGATGATATGAGGTCTTGGAATTACAAACGATTGAAATTGGAATTTCATCAGAAGTTTTACCCTATGCATCTTGTTCATCGTGATCGCAATTACATATATAATTTTTGGCCTCGTGAAGGAGAAAGCATCGCTCAAGCTTGGGGGAGGCTTAAATCAATGTTGTATTCATGCCCCAATCATGAGCTCTCAAGAGAAATTATTATTCAAAAATTTTATGCTCGGCTTTCTGGTAACAATCGCACCATGCTTGATACTTCTTGTGCTGGCTCTTTTATGGTGAAGACTATTGAATTCAAATGGGATTTATTGGAAAGAATTAAATGCAACTCTGAAGATTGGGACCTCGAGAATGGTAAGGAGTCAGGTATGACACCTAGTTTTGATTGTGTTAAATCTTTTATGGATACCGATATTTTTCGTAAATTTAGCACTAAATATGGACTTGACTCTGAGATAGTAGCTTCTTTCTGTGAATCTTTTGCTACTTATGTTGATCTCCCCAAGGAGAAGTGGTTTAAATATCATCCTCCCATAGAAGTAAAAGCAGCTGCACCTATTAAAGTTGAAGAAAAGATTGTCACTTATTATGATCCTGCTGTTCCTACTTCTTATGTTGAGAAACCACCTTTCCCTGTTAGGATAAAGGATCATGCTAAAGCTTCAACTGTAGTTCGTAAAAGCAATATTAAAACATATACACCTCTTGAGCAAGTTAAAGTTGAACCTAATATTGCTATTGTTAAAGATCTCTTGTCTGATAATATTGATGGGCATGTTATTTATTTCTGTGATGAAACTGCTAGAATTGCTAAACCTTGTGCTAAAGATAAACCTAGACCTGTGGTAGGCATGCCTGTTATTTCTGTTAAAATAGGAGATCATTCTTATCATGGCTTATGTGACATGGGTGCTAGTGCTAGCGCAATACCTCATTCCTTATACAAAGAAATTATGCAAGAGATTGCACCTGCTGAAATAGAAGATATTGATGTCATAATTAAACTTGCCAATAGAGATACTATTTCACCAATGGGAATTGTTAGAGATGTTGAAGTCTTGTGTGGGAAAACTAAATATCCTGTTGATTTTCTTGTTCTTGGTTCCCCACAAGATAGCTTTTGTCCCATTATATTTGGTAGACCCTTCTTAAATACTGTTAATGCTACCATAGATTGTAAAAGAGATGTTGTTACTGTCGGTTTAGATGATATGACTCATGAATTTAATTTCTCTAAATTTAGTAGACAACACCCTGAAGAAGAATTACCTAGTAAGGATGAAATTATTGGTCTTGCTTCTATTGCCGTACCTCCTAGTGATCCTTTAGAGCAATATTTGCTAGACCATAAAAATGATATGTTTATGAATGAAAGAAGGGAATTAGATGAAGTATTCTTTAAACAGGAACCTATTCTGAAAAACAATTTACCTGTTGAAATCCTAGGGGATCCTCCTCCACCCAAGGGTGATCCCGTGTTTGAGCTTAAACCGTTACCTGAGACTCTTAAATATGCTTATCTTGATGAGAAAAACATATATCCTGTTATTATTAGTGCTAACCTTTCAGAGCATGAAGAAGAGAGATTATTGAAAACTCTGAAGAAGCACCGTGCTGCTATTGGGTATACTCTTGATGATCTTAAGAGCATTAGTCCCACTCTATGTCAACATAAAATTAATTTGGAAGAAGATGCTAAACCAGTTTGTGATCATCAACACCGGCTGAATCCTAAAATGAAAGAAGTGGTAAGAAAGGAGACACTAAAGCTCCTTGAGGAAGGTATAGTTTATCCTGTTGCTGATAGTCAGTGGGTAAGCCATGTCCATTGTGTCCCTAAGAAGGGAGGTATTACTGTTGTTCCTAATGATAAAGATGAATTGATTCCTCAGAGAATTATTACAGGTTATAGGATGGTAATCGATTTCTGCAAATTAAATAAGGCTACTAAAAAGATCATTACCCCTTACCTTTTATCGATCAAATGCTAGAAATATTGTCCAAACATACACATTTTAGCTTTCTAGATGGTTATTCTGGTTTCTCTCAAATACCTGTGTCAGCCAAAGATCAATCAAAGACTACTTTTACATGCCCTTTTGGTACTTTTTCTTATAGACGTATGCCTTTTGGTTTATGTAATGCACCTGCTTCCTTTCAAAGATGCATGATGGCTATATTCTCTTACTTTTGTGAAAAGATTTGTGAGGTTTTCATGGATGACTTCTCCATCTATGGATCTTCTTTTGATGATTGCTTGAGCAACCTTGATCGAGTTTTGTAGAGATGTGAAGAAACTAATCTTGTCTTGAATTGGGAAAAGTGCCACTTTATGGTTAATGAAGGTATTGTCTTGGGGCATAAAGTTTCTGAAAGAGGTATTGAAGTTGATAAAGCCAAGGTTGATGCTATTGAAAAGATGCCATGTCCCAAGGACATCAAAGGTATAAGAAGTTTCCTTGGTCATGCCGGTTTTTATAGGAGGTTCATTAAGGACTTCTCAAAAATTTCTCGGCCTCTGACTAATTTATTACAAAAATATATACCATTTGTTTTTGATGATGATTATGTAGAAGCATTTGAAATAATTAAGAAAGCATTGATCTCTGCACCTATTGTTCAGCCACTTGATTGGAATTTACCCTTTGAAATTATGTGTGATGCTAGTGATTATGCTGTAGGTGATGTTCTAGGACAAAGAGTTGATAAGAAACTAAATGTTACTCAATATGCTGGTAAAACTCTAGACAATGCTCAAAGAAATTATGCTACTACTGAAAAAGAATTCTTAGCAGTTGTATTTGCGTGTGATAAGTTTAGACCTTACATTGTTGATTCTAAAGTAACTATTCACACTGATCATGCTACTATTAAATATCTTATGGAAAAGAAAGATGCTAAACCTAGACTTATTAGATGGGTTCTCTTGCTACAAGAATTTGATTTGCATATTGTTGATAGAAAAGGAGCTGAGAACCCCGTTGCAGACAACTTGTCTAGGTTAGAGAATGTGCTCGATGACCCACTACCCATTGATGATAGCTTTCCTGATGAGCAATTAAATGTCATAAATGCTTCTCATACTGCTCCATGGTATGCTGATTATGCTAATTACATTGTTGCTAAGTTTATACCACCTAGTTTCACATACCAGCAAAAGAAAAAGTTCTTCTATGATTTGATGCATTACTTTTGGGATGACCCACATATTTATAAAGGAGTAGATGGTGTTATTAGACGTAGTGTACCTAAGCACGAACAGGAACAGATCCTACGCAAGTGTCACTCCGAAGCTCATGGAGGACACCATGCTGGAGATAGAACTGCACATAAGGTACTGCAATCTGGTTTTTATTGGCCTACTCTCTTCAAGGATGCCCGTAAGTTTGTCTTATCTTGTGATGAATGTCAAAGAATTGGTAATATTAGTAGACGTCAAGAAATGCCTATGAACTATTCACTCGTTATTGAACCACTTGATGTTTGGGGCTTTGACTATATGGGACCTTTTCCTTCCTCTAATGGTTATACACATATTTTAGTTGCTGTTGATTACGTTACTAAGTGGGTAGAAACTATTCCAACTAGTAGTGCTGATCATAACACTTCTATTAAAATGCTTAAAGAAGTTATTTTTCCAAGATTTGGAGTCCCTAGATATTTAATGACTGATGGTGGTTTACATTTTATTCATGGTGCTTTCCGTAAAATGCTTGCTAAATATGATGTTAATCATAGAATTGCATCTCCTTATCACCCTCAGTCTAGTGGTCAAGTAGAATTGAGTAATAGAGAACTCAAATTAATTTTGCAAAAGACTGTTAATAGGTCTAGAAAGAATTGGTCCAAGAAACTTGATGATGCATTATGGGCCTATAGAACTGCATATAAAAAATCCTATGGGTATGTCTCCGTATAAAATGGTCTATGGAAAAGCATGTCACTTACCTCTCGAACTAGAACACGAGGCTTATTGGCCTATTAAAGAGCTTAATTATGATTTTAAACTTGCCGGTGAGAAGAGGTTATTTGATATTAGCTCACTTGATGAATGGAGAACCCAACCCTACGAAAATGCCAAGTTGTTTAAAGAAAAAGTTAAAAGATGGCATGACAAAAGGATACAAAAGCGTGAGTTTAATGTAGGTGATTATGTATTGCTATACAACTCTCGTTTAAGATTTTTTGCAGGAAAACTTCTCTCTAAATGGGAAGGTCCTTACGTTATCGAGGAGGTCTACCATTCCGGTGCCATAAAAATCAACAACTTCGAAGGCACAAATCAGAAGGTGGTGAACGGTCAAAGAATCAAACACTATATCTCAGGTAATCCCATAAATGTTGAAACTAATGTTATTGAAACCGTAACCCCGGAGGAATACATAAGGGACACTTTCCGGAATGTTTCAGACTCCGAAAAGGAATTGGTATGTGGTGCGGTAAGTAAACCGACTCCAAAACAGTTTTTAAGGCAATATTTCTCCATTTTGGAATACTTAGAAAAATAGAAAAATAAGTAGCAGTCCGGGAAGGACACGAGGGTGGAGGGCGCGCCCTACCCTACTGGGCGAGCCCCCTACCTCGTGGGCATGTCGTGTGCTCTCCGGACTCCATTTTCGTACACGACACGTATTTTGGTCGGTAAAAATTCATTATATAACCTCCCAGGGGTTTTGACTCCCGTATCACGCAAAAATCTCCTGTCTTTGTTTTGAGCTGTTTTCTGTGAGGGTTGTCAAGGCCAGGCACTATGTCATCTCCCTCCTCCTCCAACCATGAGGGCAAGGATGCTTGGCTAATGAAGATAGAGATGAAGAGAGAAGAACCCATGGAGATCAACAAGGATGAAGGGATCAAGAAGGCCATGGAGGACCAAGTTCCGGGACAGAAGACACCCTTCAACTGGATCACAATCTTCTTACCCCAAAAGAAATCGAAGCTTTCAAGATGATTGAGTTAGCTTGCATACAAAATAAGTATCTCACACATGAAAATATTTTGTTGAAGGAGCACATCATCGCACTCAAGGGCATTATCCGCAAGTTAGAAGACCACCTACGCTCAATGTGCGACTATCCATCATCAACATCCCCACCTTCTTCACCAACAAAGGAGACATAATCACATGGGTATGGGCACTCGACTTGGCGACTGCCAAGCTTGGGGGAGTGCCCCGGTATCATATCACCATCACTTTATCTTTACCGTTTTTCTTAGTTCGATCCTTTTGGCAATATCTTGATCTAGTAGAATAAAAGTTCTTAGTATGATCTAGTTGTGAGTTTTGCTTTATTATCCTTCTATGTAATCGAGTCCGTGAGCTATATAATAAAGATTAGTGTTGAGTCAAGGGCTTGATTATTTTGCCATGATCCTAAGGGAATAAAAGAAAAGTGAAAGAAATAAAAAGAAACAAAGAGATCATGTGAGTCTTATGGAGAATAATGAGCTCACATAGAAAGAGTATGACGAATAAAAGTTATTGAGGGTTGAAAAACATAGTTTTGGTCATCGTTGCAATTAATAGGAGCTAATAAAGAAAGAGAGGTCTTCACATATAAATATACTACCTTGGACATCTTTAATGATTGTGAGCACTCATTAAAATATGACATGCTAAAGAGTTGACATTGGACAAGGAAGACAACATAATGGGTTATGTTTTCTTACATCTGAGATAACTTATATTGTTTTGGATCTTCCAACATGATGAGCTTGCTTTCCCCCCTCATGCTAGCCAAATTCATTGCACCAAGTGGAGATACTACTTGTGCTTCCAAATACCCTTAAACCAGTCTTGCCATAAGAGTCCATCATATCTACCTATGGATTGAGTAAGATCCATCAAGTAAGTTGTCATCGGTGCAAGCAATAAAAATTTCTCTCTAAATATGTATGATTGATTGGTGTGGAGGAAATAAGCTTTATACAATCGTGTGATATGGAAGTAATAAAAGCGACAGACTGCATAATAAAGGTCCATATCACAAGTGGCAACATAAAGTGACGTTCTTTCGCATTAAGATTTTCTGCATCCAACCATAAAAGCGCATGACAACCTCTGCTTCCCTCTACGAAGGGCCTATCTTTTACTTTTATCTCCTACATTGCATAAGAGTCGTGGTGATCTTCACCCTTCCTTTTTACATTTTATCCTTTGGCAAGCACAATATGTTGGAAAGATCCTGGTATATATGGCTAATTGGATGTGAATTTTCATGAACTATTACTGCAGACATTACCCTTGAGGTAAAACGTTGGGAGGCAAAACTATAAGCCCCTATCTTTCTCTGTGTCTGATTAAAACTCCATACCCATAAGTGTTGCGTGAGTGTCAGCAATTGTGAAAGATTATATGATAGTTGAGTATGTGGACTTGCTGAAAAGCTCTTGTACATTGACTCTTTCCTATGTTATGATAAATTGCAATTGCTTCAATGACTGAGATTGTAGTTTGTTAGTTTTCAATGAAGTTTACGATTCATACTTGATATTGTGATTGAATTATTACTCTAGCATTAGAGATTATATGACAAAGAATTATATGAGTTGCTGTTCTAAGAATGATCATGATGCCCTCATGTCCATATTTTATTTTTATCGACACCTCTATCTCTAAACATGTGGACATATTTTTTTATTTCGGCTTTTCGCTTGAGGACAAGCGAGGTCTAAGCTTGGGGGAGTTGATACCTCCATTTTGCATCATGCTTTTATATCAATATTTATTGCATTATGGGCTGTTATTACACATTATGTCACAATACTTATGCCTATTCTCTCTTATTTTACAAGGTTTACACAAAGAGGGAGAATGCCGGCAGCTGGGATTCTGGGCTAGAAAAGGAGCAAATATTAGAGACCTATTCTGCACAGCTCCAAAAGTCCTGAAACTTCACGGAAGATGTTTTCCAAATATATAAAAAATCCTGAGAGAAAGAATTTCACCAGGCGGCACACCCTGCCCACGAGGGTGGGGCGCGCCCTACCCCTTGGGTGCGCCCCCTACCTCGTGGGCCCCCTGGTGGCCCTCTCCGGTGGCCATCTTCTGCTATATGGAGTCTTTCGATGGGAAAGAAATCATAAGCCATCTTCTCGGACGAAACTCCGCCGCCACGAGGCGGAACCTTGGAGGAACCAATCTAGGGCTCTGGCGGAGCTGTTCTGCCGGGGAAACTTCCCTCCCGGAGGGGGAAATCATCGCCATCGTCATCACCAACGCTCCTCTCATCGGGAGAGGGCAATTTTCATCAACATCTTCATCAGCACCATCTCATCTCAAAACCCTAGTTCATCTCTTGTATCCAATTCTTGTCTCCAAGTCTGGGATTGGTGCTCGTAGGTTGCTAGTAGTGTTAATTACTCCTTGTAGTTGATGCTAGTTGGTTTAATTGGTGGAAGATCATATGTTCAGATCCTATATACATATTAATACCCTTCTGATTATGAACATGTTTATTCTTTGTGAGTAGTTACTTTTGTTCCTGAGGACATGGGAGAAGTCTTGCTATTAGTAGTCATGTGAATTTGGTATTCGTTCGATATTTTGATGAGATGTATGTTGTCTCTCCTCTAGTGGTGTTATGTGAATGTCGACTTGTCACATCCCTAGCTTAGTCTTGCCTATCCTTGCATAACCTCCATGCATCATGTTTACTTTTCCTCAGAAAGTTGAAATGGGGATGGCAGAAACCCCCAGCACCACTTAATCCAACTAGGGTTACTAAAATATTTTTTCAATGATCCTGAAATGCCCTTCAAAATGTTCATCATCTTTGTCTTGGTCTAAAACCTCTGACAAAAATGGTGCAAAACTTTGTAGGTCATCCAAAGGTCACTGGATTAAATCATATGTTATTTGAGTTTGGGCATTTAAATGCTAGTAAATATTTTAAATGCCCAAGTAATCCTAAACTGAAATGTTCCATGTTGGATATATTCTATACAGTGGGCATGTTCAGTTTGGTGATTTTTGAAAGGGTCTAGGTATTTTTAGAAAAGCCACAAAGATTACAGAAAAATAGAAAAGAAAAATAAAAGAGAGAGAGAGAGAAGGACTAACCTGGCGCCACCAACCGGCCCAGCTCCTGTGCTGGTTCAGCACCGTTGGCCCAGCCCACTGCTGTAGTGGCCCAGCCCGGCGCCGCCTCCTTCAACCTCATGCCAGAAGGCACGAGGGCGTGTGCCCGCGGTGCGCCAGCACGCGCACGGCCACCGATGGCCACCTCCTGCTTTCCGTCGCTGCCTCGATGCCCTGGACGCTCTGGCATTTCCACGCAGACCCCTGGACCCCCTCGAGCGCTCCCCTCTCTCCCTGCCTTGCCTCTCTCGCTCTCCCTCCCGAAGCCGAGCGGAGCCGTCGCCACCGCTCGTCTTTGCCGTGGCCACCAGCATCCCCACGCCCAGCCAGCGCCCCCATGAGCTCCGCCTCGACGCCGTAGAGCCGCACGCCAAAGCATGTGACCCCGGGAGGCCAGCAACGTCGCCATCGCCATCGTCTTCCACCTCGGGCTCCGGCCACCATCGTCGTCGATCCGCCGCACGCAGGACGTCCCCGAGCCCACTAACCATCCCTACGGCACCGCCGTGAGCTCCTCTCTCTTACCCCCCTAACCCCGCGGCTCCTCTCGCCCTCTAGCCCCGATTGCTACCGTGGCCAAATCCCGCCGCCGCTCGGGCTCGTTGCCGGAGTTGCTCCAGCGATCATTTGGTTTGCCAGCGTGTCCAAAGGGCTTGTGGGCATGCGTAGGTATAGTAGGCGTCGAGAACCGGTCGTTTTGCACAACGTAGCGACGAATCCATCGTCACCCGAGCTCTGGCCGCCGCCGCGAGCTCCGTTCTGGCGAGCTCCAGTGCTCCCACGGCCACCCACCTACCTCCCTGGATGCGGGCGAGTCCGGGCTACGCCCCGATGCCCTTAGCAACCGCCCCCGTCGCCTTTAGCGCAAGTCCGACGCGTTGCCGCTGCGGGTTTGGTCGCCGCCGGCCAACTCCAACGACAGCCGACGTGGCGGGGTCATTAGTGCTAATCCCCGCCAGCTGGACCTCACCTAGTCACTGACTGCGGGCCCCGCTGCAGGTCAAAGCCGTAGTCAACGCGGGATTAGTTTCTGTCCCACTGACCAGTGGACCCCACTGGTCAGGTTTGACCTGGACCCGGTCTGTTGACCTGCTGACATCACAACGACGTCATGCTGACGCAGTTAACCTTTTCTGGATTTATTCTTATTCAGGAAATTCCAGAAATTAGTTTAAACTTGAAAAATTCATAGTAATTCAACCGTAACTCCAAATGAAACAAATTATATATGAAAAATGTTCAAAAAATCTAATCTATCCATCTGTACTCGTTTCATGCATGTTTAAACAACTTAACTTTGCTGTTTAGATCAAAACATGATAATGCACTTTATAAGTTCTTAGTTTGAATTTGAATTTGAACCTTTGGTTCAAATCAACTCAAAACCCTTCTGTTCTTAGCTACATTAGCTCAAATCACAGCATGTTGACATGTCATGATCATGCATCATATTGTGCATTGCATTGATTGTGTTCTTTCTGTGTTTGCCGGTGGTTGTTCCCCCTCGGTAGACGATGTTTTCGACGATGAGATCGATGACACGATGAAGAACTATACTATCTTCAGAAGTGCCAGGCAAGCAAAACCCCCTTGTTCATTCCGATACAATCCCACTCTCTCGCTCCTGCTCTCTTTTACTGCATTAGGACAACAACGATTCATCTGTTACTTGCTGCGGTAGTTGAACCCCTTATCCTCTGCATGACCCGTCATTGCCACAGTAAATAGATGAAACCCACTAGCATGAGTAGGAGTTGTTTGAGCCCTGATGTGCCTACTCATTCATGCTTGTTTGTCATGCCTGCTATTGCATAGAGTTGTGTCAGGTCTGATTCATCGGGGATGAATCGGAGGTGTGTGAACATGTCCTACTATGTGTGAGCTAAGTGTGTGAACACGATTTGGTAAAGGTAGCTGTGAGAGGCCATGTAGGAGTACATGGTGGGTTGTCTCATTGAAACCGTCCTCAGGAACTGAGTTCTGTGTCTGTGATCCATGAACAGCTACTACCACTCATTGGGATCCTTAATTGACCCTCTCGGCTTCCTAATCGCCCTAGTACTCTGTCCAGGAGTTGCAACTAGTTTCTGGTGTTTGTAGGTTATGTGTTGGCGGCCGTGCGTAGCGCTGACCCCAGGGGTGGGCTATGATGCGGTAGATACACCGTGGCACGGTGTACCGGGCGCCCGTTTGGTGTCTCGGAAACCCTGTTCACATCGTTCGGGGCCGTATGTGGAAACCTCGGCCGGACTCCCTGTGGATGGGACCTGGATAGGCGATAAACCTGGACTAGAGACTTGACTGTTTAGGTAGGCCGTGGCCGACACCCTCGTTGGGCTTCCGCTTGAAGGTTGCCGAGTAGATGTCGTGTAAACGACGGTAAGTGGTGGGAGCGTGTGTGAAGAAGTACACCCCTGCAGGGTTATCATTATCTATTCGAATAGCCGGATTCCTCGGATATGGAAACTTGGACCCCTTGCATAGTTCATAGACAAGTGAAAGTGGATACTCTAAAACTCGCAAGATAAGTGTGAGTGCTATGGATGGCCTTCTCGTAGGGAGACGGGAGCGGATCCATAGTGGTGTATTGAATGGTGAATATGTGGACTCGTGTGCGCCACCTCAAAAGAGTTGCTTGTAGTCGTAGTTCAGGTTAGCCACTGAGTCAAAGCTGGCTTGCTGTAGTTAAACTCCACCACCGCCCCTGTTGATACCGATGCATATGTAGCTAGTTCTGATGTAAGTCTTGCTGAGTACTTTTGTACTCACGTTTGCTTAATTTATGTTTTGCAGAGAGACTTCAGTCTCGCTAGTAGTTTCGCATGGACTTCGACGTTTAGCTTGATACCTTAGCTACGATCTTGTGCCCTCGGCAGGATCTGGTAGATAGTCAGGCTTCTTAGCCTTTTTCATTTGTACATGTCTGTACTCAGACATGTTAAGCTTCCGCTTGTGCCTTGATTTGTATGCTATGTTTGTTGGGTCATGAGACCCATGTTTGTAATATCCCGCTCCTCGGAGCCTAATGAATAAATACTTGAGTTGTAGAGTTATGTTGTGATGCCATGTTGTATTTACACATATCGAGCATATTGTGTGTATGATTGAAATGCTTGGTATGTGTGGGATCTGACAATCTAGTTGTTTATCCTTGGCAGCCTCTCTTATGGGGAAATGTAGTCTAGTGCTTCCATGAGCCATAGTAGTCCGCTACAGCCCGGTTCACCGGAGTCCTGTTAGCCCAGCACTACTTCTCAGGACACTTGACTGGCCGGCATGTGTTTCACTTCGTTCCTGTGTCTGTCCCTTCGGGGAAATGTCACGCGGTGACATTCGGAGTCCTGTTAGCCCAGTGCTACAGCCCGGATTCACATGCTGCTGACCGACATGCTCGATGTGATTCATGTATGCCTGTCCCCATAGGTTGGTGCCACTTTGGGTTCATGACTAGCCATGTCGGCCCGGGTTCCCTGTCATATGGATGCTAGCGACACTATCATATACGTGAGCCAAAAGGCGCAAACGGTCTCGGGCCATGGTAAGGCGACACCCGTGGGAATACCGTGCGTGAGGCCGCAAAGTGATATGAAGTGTTACTGGCTAGATCAATGTGACTTGGAATCAGGGTCCTGACAGCATTGGTATCAGAGCCTGACTGCCTGTAGGATTACCAAGCCAAACTGGTCGAAGTTGAGTCTAGAAATGCTTTAGTTATGTAAGGGAATTGATTGTGGAAGGGAATGTAAGGCTCTTTTTACTCCTTTACCCTATGCCCTTCTGATCTGAGTCAACCTCTTCTTTTATACGGGGAATAAGAACTAGGCCTTCTCATCTATCTATCAGGATGACGTGTTACTAATCCATAGACTTATAGAATTGATAGTTTCAAGCCTCAGTTCCGTTCCTACTACTTCCGTATGTTGACAGTTGATCTCGGAACCTTGATATTGTGTTGTTGAGTGGTTATTCCACCCTTTTGCAGGATGTCTCAAATATTTTTGAGCATTTATAGCCGTTATGCTGTCCGAGTCATCCCAGGTTACTAAATAGTCTGATGCATTTGCAAATCCTTTCTTTTCGTTCCCGATGTCCTTTTGGTCAGAATAAGCAAACTAACTGGCCAGTTAAGGTACCCTATTGCCACGACATATATGTTGGAGCTATTATTATGACCCTAGGTGTTTAGGGAGTCACCTAGTAATCTAGCCATGTTTTGTGTTCCCGGTGTGATGATTCTGGCCACCATTCTCGAAAGCATCCCGTGATGCCATTTAGTTAGTAGGCCTTCTATTTCTGGGTTTTGAACCCGAGATTCACCCTACTTACTTCATGTTGATAGTGTTTGCTCATTCCTTATCATTTGCTTTTGCTCCTCGTTGGGTTCGACACTCTTACTTATCGAAAGGACTATGATAGATCCCCTATACTTGTGGGTCATCAATGAGGTGCTGGATCACGAATTCCCCGAGGGGTTCAAGCCCGTCAATATTGAATCATACGACGGAACAACCGATCTCGCAGTATGGATTGAGGACTTTGTTCTCCACATCCACATGGCCCATGGAGACGACCTCCACGCCATCAAATACCTCCACTAAAGCTCAAAGGGCCAGCTCGACACTGGCTAAATAGCCTGCCCAGAAATTCTATTGGCAGCTGGGAGGACTTGGAGGAAGCCTTCCTCGACAACTTCCAAGGTACATATGTCCGGCCACCCGATACCGATGACTTAAGCCACATAGTTTAACAACCTGGAGAATCAGCCAAAAAATTCTGGACTAGGTTCCTAACCAAAAAGAACTAGATTGTTGACTGTCCGGATGCCGAAGCCCTAGCGGCCTTTAAGCATAGCAGCCGTGACGAATGGCTCGCCCGCCACCTTGGCCAAGAAAAGCCGAGGTCCATGACAGCCCTCATGGCACTTATGACCCGCTTTTGCGCGGGAGAGGATAGTTGGCTGGCTCGCAGTACAAACACAGCCAACTAAGCAGGCCCCTCCGAGGCCAAAAACAGCACCAGCAAGCTCCGGCACAACAAACACAAACGCCGAAGCAATGGCGGTAACACCAGTAACACTACAGTTCACTCCGGATTCAGTGGCTCCAAGTCCGGGCAGCAAAAGAAGCCCTCTATAAGGAACGACGGAGGACCATCTAGCTTGGACCGCATAATCGTTCCGTGCCAGATACAAGGCACCCCAGACAAACCAGCCAACCATACTAACAGAGATTGCCAGGTCTTTAAGCAAGCCAGCAAGCTAAATAGCGGAAACAGGGAAGGGGAATCGCAGAGCGAGGACGAAGACGAGGAGCTCCGGCAGCCGAACACTGGGGGCAGAAGAAATTCCCGCCTCAAGTCAAAATGGTGAACATGATATATGCTACACACATCCCCAAGAGGGAGCACAAGCGTGCACTCAGGGACGTTTATGCGGTAGAGCCAGTCGCCCCAAAATTCAACCCATGGTCATCATTCCCGATCACCTTTGATCATCGTGATCATCCAACTAGCATCCATCATGGCGGTTCGGCCGCATTGGTACTCGACCCAATCATCGACGGATTTCACATGACACAAGTCCTAATGGACGGTGGTAGCACCCTCAACCTTCTCTATCAGGATACAGTACGCAAAATGGGCATTAATCCCTCATGAATCAAGCCCACGATAACTACCTTTAAAGGAGTCATACCAGGCATGGAGGCCCGTTGTATGGGCTCGATCACACTGGAGGTGGTCTTCGGTTCCCCGGATAACTTCTAAAGCGAAGAGCTAATCTTCGATATCGTCCCCTTCCGCAGCGGCTACCACGCACTGCTCGGATGAACTGCGTTTGCTAGATTCAACGCGGTGCCACATTATGCTTATCTCAAGCTCAAGATGCCCAGTCCACACAGCCTCATTACAGTAAATGGAAACACGGAACCTTCCCTCCGTACAGAGGAGCATACCGCAGCCCTAGCAACAGAAGTACCGAGCGGCCTTCTCAAGCGGCACCATAATTCAGCCGCCGAGCCCCTGGACATCGTTAAGAAGGTCCGGACTACACTGCAACAGGGCAGCTCGGTAAGTCAAGAGCTGAATTAGTAAATTCGGCCTCCATCCCAGCCCCGATGAGGAAATGGCATCCGTACCGCGCGTACATAACTACGCACTCAAAACCCCATGGGTACTGATGGAGGCTTAACTCGCTCGCGATCCATAGTACAGCTTGACCAACCCTAGGATTCACACGCCTTTATTTTTTCTTTTTATTACGGGCTTTTTCTCTTTTCGAGGTCTATGCGGACGACCCGTTTGCAGAACACACCAAGGAGGCAAGGAGCTCTAGCATATAAGGGAATCCCCAGGTAGTCTCTATTAAACGATTGCCATACTTGTTTTACATACCCGCACGCAGCTCGCCCTTGGTTGCGGCATGTTAAATAGCTTTACTTGCTTATCGCATTACTTGCACAAAGTATGCCTCGACGTACTAATTACATCACAATGGTGAATAAATGGTGGCGTCAGCTTATTACATAATTTTCCTGTTTCCTCACCTTTGTATATATTACTTATTGCACAGGTACACCATGGTACGTATTACTGCGCCAGGGGCTTCATTACACCCCGCATTACGACAATAAAAGTCTGAACACTTTTCCAGTATAGTTCGGCACCCCGAACTTATAGCATTATATGCATCGGCTCCGAATGATGTCTTTGGTCAATAGTTGGGTTACCCGGCTCCTGTGCTTAGTACCTTACGTTCCGCTATATCGGCTAGGGTAGTAAAGGGAGAACTACTACGATTGTGTCCCGGTTCTTCCGGATGAGCACCTCAGTAGAGAAAGTCGAAAACTAACTGTCATGATGCAGCGAGAGCTGGTCAGCTGTTCGAGAGGTTCCAAATTGTTAGAGATTTTTTTTCCGCTTCTTGCGAAGAATCGGTTCTTCCGATTAGGCGTCTACAATGCCCCTAGTTCGGCCTTCCGAATACCAGGGGCTTTGCCAACTTTCTTAATTGTCAAACTCCTATGGCTAAGTGAGGGCGGTAAAGGCCGCATAGTCTGATTGCCTTGTTCGTTGCACTAAACACCTCCTTTAAGGACCAGAATGTGGAGTAAAGAGTGTTTAGATTTATCCCGAACACCCCCGTACTATCTACATGGGGGCAGAAGCCGATGACTGGTCAACCCTCAGATTTCATAAACGGCCGCACAGGAGGTAAAATGTAAATCGCAAGTGAGGGAGTCCTGGATTAGGGGGTGTCCGGATGGCCGGACTATACCTTCGGCCGAACTCCTGGACTATGAAGATACAAGATTGAAGACTCCGTCCCGTGTCCGGAAGGGACTTTCCTTGGCGTGGAAGGCAAGCTTGGCGATACAGATATGTAGATCTCCTACCATTGTAACCGACTCTGTGTAACCCTAGCCCTCTCTGGTGTCTATATAAACCGGAGGGTTTTAGTCCGTAGGACGAACAACAATCATACCATAGGCTAGCTTCTAGGGTTTAGCCTCTCTGATCTCGTGGTAGATCTACTCTTGTACTACCCATATCATCAATATTAATCAAGCAGGATGTAGGGTTTACCTCCATCAAGAGGGCCCGAACCTGGGTAAAACATCGTGTCCCCTGCCTCCTGTTACCATCCGGCCTAGACGCATAGTTCGGGACCCCCTACCCGAGATCCGCCGGTTTTGACACCGACATTGGTGCTTTCATTAAGAGTTCCTATGTGTCGTAACTTTTAGGCCTGATGGCTTCTCCGATCATCACCAGCGATGCGATCCAGGGTGAGACTTTTCTCCCCGGACAGATCTTCATATTCAGCGGCTTTGCACTGCGGGCCAATTCGCTTGGTCATCTGGAGCAGATCGAAAGCTACGCCCCTGGCCATCAGGTCAGATTTGGACATTTAAACTACACGACCGACATCCGCGGAGACTTGATCTTCGACGGATTCGAGCCACAGCCGAGCGCGCCGCACTGTCACGATGGGCATGGTCTAGCTCTGCCACCAAACAGTGCCTTGGAGGCCGCACCTGTGTCTGCTCCGACCCCTAGCTCGGAGCCGATCACACCAGCCGAGGATGGGTGGTTAGACACCGCCTCGGGGGCTGCAATCTCTACGGCGATCGAGCCGAACACTAGCCCTATTCTTTGCTAAGCCCGTGACTCCAAGGAGCCGGACTCCTCTCCAGACTCCTAGCCCTCCGCGCCCCGACCGATCAAACCTGATTGGGCGCCGATCATGGAGTTCACCGCCGCGGACATCTTTCAGCACTCGCCCTTCGGTGATATTCTGAATTTACTAAAGTCTCTCTCTCTCTTTGTCAGGAGAGCCCTGGCCGGACTATGGTCGGCAAGGTTGGGATGCGGATGATGAAGAAATTCAAAGCCCACCCACCACCCACTTCGTAGCCACTGTCGATGATTTAACCGACATGCTCGACTTCGACTCCGAAGACATCGACGGTATGGACGCCGATGCAGGAGACGATCAAGAACCAGCACCTATAGGGCACTGGAAAGCCACCTCGTCGTATGATATATACATGGTGGACACCCCAAAAGAAGGCAATGGCGATGGAACAGCGGAGGATGACCCCTCCAAGAAGCAGCCTAAGTGCCGCGCGTTAGCGGCGCCGCTCTAAATCCCGCCAAAACAAAAACGGTGATTCCGGCACGGGGGATAATAACACCCCGGACAGTGCCGAAGACAACCACCTCCAGCAAGATTCAGCACAGGAGGATAGAGAAGCCAGCCCTCATGAGAGAGCGGCAGATAGAGAGGTCGAGGACGATAATTATATGCCTCCCTCCGAAGACGAGGCAAGCCTCAACGACGACGAATTTGTCGTGCCAGAGGATCCCGTCGAACAAGAGCGTTTCAAACGCAGGCTTATGGCCACGGCGAGCAGCCTCAAGAAAAAACAACAACAGCTTAGAGCTGATCAAGATTTGCTAGCCGACAGATGGACTGAAGTCCTTGCGGCCGAAGAGTATGAACTCGAACGCCCCTCCAAGAGCTACCCAAAGCGCAGGTTGCTACCCCAATTAGAGGAGGAAGCACTTAAACCTACATCACCAGCGCATGATGCAGCCGACCGGCCACCCCGTGGCCGTGACAGAGAGGCCTCTCGGCCCTCCACTCAAGCCGCACCCCGGCGACGCTCAAAAACTACCAAGGCATGGGAAAATGCGCCAGACCTGCGAGATATATTGGAGGACAAGGCAAGGCAAACAAGATCGATCTACGGATCATGTGGGCGCCCCACGGCACGAGACGGTACTTGTCACGCCGGATACAGTAAATCCGGCCGGGTCGAACACAGTAGACAAAGCTTGTTTGAGCTGCGTCGTGATGTAGCCCAATACAGAGGCGCCGCACACCCACTATGCTTCACAGATGAAGTAATGGATCATCAAATCCCCGAGGGTTTCAAACCTGTGAACTTCGAATCATACGATGGCACAACAGATCCCGCGGTATGGATCGAGGACTATCTCCTTCATATGCACATGGCTCGCGGTGATGACCTACACGCCATCAAATACCTCCCACTCAAGCTTAAAGGACCAGCCCGGCATTGGCTTAACAGCTTGCCAGCAGAATCAATTGGTTGTTGGGAGGACTTGGAAGCCACATTCCTCGACAATTTCCAGGGCACTTATGTGCGACCACCAGACGCCGATGACCTAAGCCACATAGTTCAGCAGCTAGAGGAATCGGCCAGACAATTCTGGACATGGTTCCTAACCAAGAAAAATCAAATCGTCGACTGTCCGGACGCAGAGGCCCTAGCAGCCTTCAAGCATAACATCCGCGACGAGTGGCTTGCACGGCACCTAGGACAGGAAAAGCCGAAATCTATGGCAACCCTCACGACACTTATGACCCACTTTTGCGAGGGAGAAGACAGCTGGCTAGCTCGCAGCAATAACATGACCAAGAGCCCTGGTAATTCGGATACCAAGGACAGCAGTGGCAGGTCGTGTCGCAACAAGCAAAAGCGCCGCATCAATGGCGACAATGCTGAGGATACATCAGTTAATGCCGGATTCAAAGGCTCTAAACCCGGTTAGCGGAAAAAGCCATTCAAAAGAAATACTCCGGGCCCGTCCAGTTTGGACCAAATACTCGACCGCTCATGCCAGATACATGGCACCCCTGAAAAACCAGCCAATCACACCAACAGGGATTGTTGGGTGTTCAAGCAGGCAGGCAAGTGAAATGCCGGAAGCAGAGACAAGGGGCTGCATAGCGATGACGAGGAGGAGCCCCGGCCGCCGAACAATAGTGGACATAAAGGTTTTCCCCCACAAGTGCGGATGGTGAACATGATATACGCAACCCACGTCCCCAAGAGGGAGCGGAAGCGTGTGCTAAGGGACGTATACGCGATGGAGCCAGTCGCCCCAAAGTTCAACCCATGGTCTTCCTGCCCGATCACTTTCGATCGAAGGGACCACTCCACTAGCATCCGTCATGGCGGATTTGCCGCATTGGTTCTAGACCCAATTATTGACGGATTTCACCTCACCATAGTCCTCATGGACGGCGGCAGCAGCCTGAACCTGCTTTATCAGGATACAGTGCGGAAAATGGGCATCGATCCCTCGAGGATTAAACCCACTAGAACGACCTTTAAAGGCATCATACCAGGTGTAGAAGCCAACTGTACAGGCTTAGTTACACTTGAAGTGGTCTTCGGATCTCCGGATAATTTCCAAAGCGAGGAGTTAATCTTCGACATAGTCCCGTTCTGCAGTGGCTATCACGCACTGCTCGGGCGAACCGCATTTGCCAAGTTCAATGGGGTGCCACACTACGCATACCTCAAGCTCAAGATGCCAGGCCCTTGAGGCGTCATCATGGTCAATGGAAACACCGAACGCTCTCTCCGAACGGAGGAGCATACGGCGGCTATCGCAGCGAAAGTACAAAGCAGCCTCTCAAGGCAATTCTCCAGTCCGGCCATTAAACGTCCGGACACCGTCAAGTGCGCCCGGAGTAACCTACAACAAGACCGCCTGGCACGTTCCGAGCAAGCGTAGCAATGCGGCCCCAACCCCAGCCCTCGCGAACTTGCGAAACCAGTGTTGCACGTACATAACTACGCTCTGGAAATACCATGGGCACAGGGGGAGGGGCACCATCACGGCACGCCCGAAATGCGGCTTAACCCGCACTAGGGGCTGCTGATTTCTTGATTTTCTCCTATTTTTAGGACTCCATTCTTCGAAAGGCTTGTCCGGCAGTACAATTGCCGCACAAACGATACAACCAGGGAAGCAGAAAGCTACGCCGCACTACGGAACTCTAAGGTGGTCTCTATAACGAGCAGTATACCTGTTTCGCATAACATTCCGCAGCTCGCCCCCGGAAAGGACATATTTCATAGTCCCATCTTTTGCTTATTGCACTATTTGTATCGTTCTGCTTTGATCGCAGCTTTTTTAAATAAACAATGCATAGGTTCAGTCTATTATTGCATTACTTTTTTTACGAATATATGTTCATTAATGACATGTTGCACCCGTACACTTTGGTACGGCCAATACACCAGGGGCTTAAGTACCCCACAATACGGTGTGAGAAGTCCGAACACTTTCACAAGTGCGGCACCCCGAACTTATAGCATTATATGCATCGGCTCCGAATCATGTCTTGGGTCAATAGTTGGGTTTGCCAGGCTCCTATGTTTTGGTACCTTACGTTCCGTTATATCGGCTAAGGTAGCACTAGGAGAACTACTGCGAGTGTGCCCCAGTTGAGCTGGGCTAAGCACCTTAGTAGAGAAAGCTAAAACTGACCGTCATGATGAGGCGAGAGCTGGTCGCTATTTGAGAGGTTTTCGAGTCCCTAAAGACTTATGATGCTTAGAGCGAGGAGTCGGCTTTGTCCGGCCTAGGCGTGGATAGCACCCCAAACTCGGTCTTCCGAACACTAGGGGCTTCGCCGAAATTTAAAATTATAGAATTCTATGGCTAAGTGAGAGTGTTCAAGCATTACAGTCCGATTGCTTTGTTTGTTGTGTTGAGCGCCTCCCTCGAAGGACCCAAGAATGGGAAAAAGAGCGCTCATGTTTATCCCGAACACCCCAGCACTCGTGCCATGGGGGCAGAAGCCAACGACTCGCCATCTCTCAAATTTGATAAACGGACGCACAGAAGGTAATATTTTAAATTCAAAAAGCATTGCTTAGCGCACATGAAAAAGTTTTCAGCGCACAGGACAAAACGAGCGAGTTTACTGAAAAATTACATTCATGGAACATTCATCCGCCACAAGGCGGGCACCCTTTAGAACACCCTCATAATACATCTCGGGCTTGCGATGCTCCTTGCCCGGCGGTGGCCCGTCCTTCACAAGCTTCTCAGCATCCAGCTTGCCCCAGTGCACCTTCGCACGGGCAAGTGCCCTATGGGCACCCTCGATGCATACGGAGCGCTTGATGACTTCGAGCCTTGGATAGGCATCCACCAGCCACCTCACCAGCCCGAAGTAGCTCCCAGGCATGGCCTCTCCAGGACACAACCGGACTATGAGGCCCTTCATGGCCTGTTCGGCCACCTTATGGAGCTCGACCAGCTATTTCAGCTGGTTGCTTAAGGGCACCGGGTGTTCGGCCTCAGCATACTGAGACCAGAACACCTTCTCCGTCGAGCTTCCCTCCTCGGCTCGGTAGAAGGCGGTGGCATCCGACACGCTACGAGGCAAGTCTGCGAATGCTCCTGGAGAGCTCTAGATTCGGGTAAGTAACAAGTAATTCACTTTTACGTGCTTGCTTTGCATAAAGAATGCCTTACCCGCCGCTATCTTTTTTATTGCCTCAACCTCCTGGAGGGCCTTCTGGGCTTCGGCCTTAGCAGACTTGGCATCTTCAATGGCTGCCGCGAGCTCAGACTCTCGCGTCTTCGAGTCAAGCTCCAAACTCTCATGTTTTTTCATGAGAGCCTGGAGCTCTTGCCGCACCTCGCCAACCTGCTTCTCCCGCTTGATGCGCTCCGTGGATGCCCTATCCTCGGCCTCGGACAGCGCTTGCTCCTCAGTTGTGGCCCCTACAATAGCCGCGTTAATCCTGTCACTTTTTGCAATTGCACCTTTCACATATTTCAATAAGGTATTTCTTACCTTCCTTCTCCTCGAGCTGCTGCTTGGCCAGGCCGAGCTCTTGCTCAGACCGCTCGAGGTTCTGCTTCAGCGTGCCCACCTCCGCTGTCAGTGCGGCGGATGCTAGCAGCGAAGCCTGCATACGCATATCGACTTACTTTTGTTAGACTCCTGCGAATTAGATCCTCTATTCGGCTTTTCTTTCTGAACGCCGAACAGAGTATCAGGGGCTACTGTCTATGCGGTAATATTTTTACATATTCTTTACTTACCTCAAAGCCTATTAGAAGGCTGGCACAGGCTTCAGTCAGTCCTCTCTTGGCGGACTGAACCTTCTGGATCACCGCACTCATAATAGTGTGGTGCCCCTCGTCGATGGAGGCGCCGTTAAGCGTCTCCAGCAAATTGTCCGGTGCCTCCGGTTGGACGGAGGTCACCGTCTCGGTAGGCTTGCTCCTCTCGGAAGGAGGCTGCCTACCGGAGTCCGGAACCATTGAAGGTTCCGGCGTGGTGTCCGGCTCAAGGCCGTACTTGGAGCCCTTGGGGGTTCTATCCCCTTTACGCCTGGAGTCTGGGAGGTTTCCTTGCGGCGCCTCCAGGACCACCTCCTCCTGGCTGGGAACCTGTTGGGACGCCACCTCGGTGCCATCCGTAGGGTGGGGGGAGGAAGCCGCCGGAAGCGAATTCACATCCGATGAGTCCAGGGAGCCGCTCGACGACTCGTCGAGACCGGCCTTGGGCGGACTGCACAATCATGTTCGATGTAAGGAAAAGTTGTGCAATGGGGGAATACTATGAATCACCCTGGTATCCGGATACTTACTATTTTGCCAGGGGCTTGGCCCTATGCAGCCACTCCTCTTTGCCGTCGTCGATGTTGGTGGAGTAGTCCGGAGGAGGAGTCTTCCCCCTCTTGGACCCTTCGGCCTCCCCGGTTGGGGCGGCCTTCCTTTTCTTCCCTCCCCCCGCTGGGGGGGAGAGGTCTCTTCTTCCTCCTCCTCGTCTTCATGGGAGGAGTGCGCCTTGGAGTCGTCGGATGATGAATCCGACACCTCCTGGCGTTGGGCACTCTTTCGAGTCCCCGTGGCCTTCTTCTTGTCCTTCTTCTCCGGCACCACGTAGGGTGCCGGAACCAGCAGCTTCGCCAAGCGAGCGTCCGCTGGGCCTTCGGGCAAAGGAGCCGGATAGTTGATCTGTCCGGATGTCTCCTGCCAATCCTGTCAAAGGTAAGGGAGCTTAGATCCCGCATGGAGTCAAACTATGAAAAACTAATACCCTGTAAAAGGTGAAAACAGCTTACCGCACGAGCGTGATGCTGCGTGCTGAATCCGCGATCCTCGGTAGCGGATGCGGGGGCCTTGGCGCCCTTGAAAATCACCTTCCAGGCATCTTTGTACGTCGTGTCAAAGAGCCTGTTCAGAGTTTGGGGCCACGCCGGGTCGAACTCCCACAGGTTGAAAGCCCGTTGTTGACACGGGAGGATCTGGCGGACAAGCATAACCTGGACTATGTTGACAAGTTTGAGCTTCCTGTCCACCAGGGTTTGGACGCATGTTTGAAGTCCGGTCAGCTCTCGTTTTTTACCCCACGACAGGCCCGTCTCTTTCCAGGAGGCGAGCCGCGTAGGGGGTCCGGATCAGAACTCGGGGGCTGTGACCCATTCAGGGTCGCGTGGCTCGGTGATGTAAAACCACCCCAACTGCCACCCCTTTAGGGATTCCATGAAGGAGCCCTCGAACCATAGGACGTTGGGCATCTTGCCCACCATGGCGCCTCCGCACCCCGCTTGGGTGCCGTGCACCACCTTCGGCTTGACATTGAAAGTCTTGAGCCATAGGCCAAAATGGGGGCGGATGCGGAAGAAAGCGTCGCACACGATGATAAACGCCGAGATGTTGAGGACAAAGTTCGGGGCCAGATCGTGGAAATCTAGGCCATAGTAGAACATGAGCCCCCGGAAAAATGGGTGGAGAGGGAAGCCCAGTCCGTGGAGGAAATGGGGGGAGGAACACCACCCTCTCATGGGGCCTAGGGGTGGGGATGAGCTGCCCCTCTTCGGGAAGCCGGTGCGCACTGTCGTTAGACAAGTATCCGGCCTTCCTCAGTCTTTTGATGTGTCCCTCCGTGATGGAGGAGACCATCCACTTGCCTCCCGCTCCGGACATGGCTGGAGAAGGTTGAGGTGGGGTGTGCAGACTTGGGCGCTGGAGCTCGAGTGCGCGGAAATGGATAGGCAAAGGAGGAAGAAGGCATGGATGAAAAGGTGGATCCTTATCCCCTTATATGGGCGGACGCGACTATGCGCCCCCACCAGCCTGGTAAAACTCACTTATCTCCCAAGCGCCGTAGTCAATGGCGCGGTTGGGTTACCCACACCCGTATTAATGAGAATCCTGGAATAAGGGGACACGATCTCTGCTTTAACAAGACGTGCCAAGGAAACCACCTCGCTAAACGCGCTGAGGTGGGACAGTAAAACGATTCAAATAAAGACTTGGCCGTGGTGTGATGTCACGCTACGAAATACGTCAGCAGATTAGATTTGTGTAAATATTATTCTCTTTATGGCAATATGTGGAAACTTATTTTGCAGAGCCGGACACTACCTTTGAAGTACTTGGAGGAGGAACCCGCCTTGCAATGCCGAAGACAATCTGCGCGCCGGATTTGTCGTCATTGAAGCCTGGTTCAGGGGCTACTGAGGGAGTCCTGGATTAGGGGGTGTCCGGATGGCCGGACTATACCTTCGGCCGGATTCCTGGACTATGAAGATACAAGATTGAAGACTCCATCCCGTGTCCGGAAGGGACTTTCCTTGGCGTGGAAGGCAAGCTTGGCGATACGGATATGTAGATCTCCTACCATTGTAACCGACTCTGTGTAACCCTAGCCCTCTCCGGTGTCTATATAAACCGAAGGGTTTTAGTCCGTAGGACAAACAACAATCATACCATAGGCTAGCTTCTAGGGTTTAGCCTCTCTGATCTCGTGGTAGATCTACTCTTGTACTACCCATATCATCAATATTAATCAAGCAGGACGTAGGGTTTTACCTCCATCAAGAGGGCCCGAACCTGGGTAAACATCGTGTCCCCTGCCTCCTGTTACCATCTGGCCTAGACGCACAGTTCGGGACCCCCTACCCGAGATCCGCCGGTTTTGACACCGACAACAAGCATTATAATACATGACATCATTGTTCCATATTACAGGACATGATGATACAAATGTTCTCATGGGAATATGACATCCTTCGAACATTTCTCCTCCACAAGGCGGGACCCCCCAGGACGCCATCAAAATAGATCTCGGGTGGACGATGCTCCTTGCCCTCTGGCGGCCCCTCGGTCATCAGCTTCTTGGCATCCAGCTTTGCCCAATGCGTCTTGACGCGGGCAAATGCCATACGCGCACCTTCAATACAGACC